>NC_059500.1:27492147-27777061 GCF_018139145.2 Gymnogyps californianus | reverse complement strand
GAGTTCCAGCAATTCAAAGAGTATATGTCCTATTCCCCACCTGTACAGGCCTGTATCTCAGCTATTAGGAGTGAGCGTTCCTCTGCTCGAGAGAGAATAGAGAAGGTACACACCATGGGGTACCCTGAGGTTTTACGTGTGTGACCATGGAGAGGACATGAAGAAGTGGGATGGAAAACCTACCTCGACCCTAGATGCACCAGTACATGAGTTGCGAGGAAGAACAACCACAAAAGGGGATTCTTCCTGGAAAAAATGCCACTCCAGTTTCCAGCGGGCAAGTTCCCCAGACAGAGTAGAAGGGCTTCTGACCCTCTTGAAGGACCTCTAAGTCATTTTACAAGAAGTGAAGTAACGAATACTTCGATCAGGATTAGAGGGGCCCTGCCTCCAGCCAGGTGGCGGAAAGTGACAACCGGATTTACTGGACTGTGTGGATTTGATGGCCTGCACATCAGACCCGCAGGAGTATAAGGCTCTAGTGGACACCAGTGCACAGTGTACTCTCATGCCATCAAGCTATAAAGGAGCAGAACGCATCTGTATTTCTGGAGTGACAGGGGATCCAACAGTTAACTGTATTGGAGGCTGAAGTCGGCCTAACTGGGAATGAGTGGCAGAAACACCCCGTTGTGACTGGCCCAGAGGCCCATGCGTCCTTGGCATAGATTATCTTAGAAGGGTATTTCAAGGACCCAAATGGATACCGGTGGGCTTTGGTATAGCTGCCTTGAAGCTGAAGGAAATTAAACAGCTGTCTACCTTGCCCAGTCTCTCGGAGGACCCTTTGGTTGTGGGTTGCTGAGGGTCGAAGAACAACAGGTGTCAATCAGTACCACAACGGTGCACCAGTGGCAATATCACACCAACCGAGACTCTCTGATTCCCATCCATACGCTGATTCACCGACTGGAGAGCCAAGGGGTGATCAGCAGACTCGCTCACCCTTTACCAACCCAATATGGCCAGTGCGAAAGTCTAATGGACAGTGGAGACTAACAGTAGACTGTCGTGGCCTGAATGAAGTCACGCCACCGCTGAGTGCGGCTGTACCAGACATACTAGAACTTCCATATGAACTGGAGTCAAAGGCAGCCAAGTGGTATGCCACAAGTGATACTGCTAATGCATTTTTTTCAATCCCTTTAGCAGCAGAGTGCCGGCCACAGTTTGCTTTCACTTGGAGGGGTGTCCAGTACACCTGGAATCGACTGCCCCAGGGGTGGAAACACAGCCCTACCATTTGCCATGGACTAATCCAGAATGCACTGGAACGGGGTAAAGCTCCGGAACACCTGCAGTACATTGATGACATCATCGTATGGGGCAACACAGCAGAAGAAGTTTTTGAGAAAGGGAAGAAAATAATCCAAATCCTTCTGAAGGCCGGTTTTGCCATAAAACAAAGTAAGGTGAAGGGACCCGCACAGGAGGTCCAGTTTTTAGGAATGAAATGGCAAGATGGACGTCGTCAGATCCCAATGGATGTGATCAGCAAAATAGCAGCTATGCCTCCACCAACTAGTAAACAGGAAACGCAAGCTTTCTTAGGCCTTGTGGATTTTTGGAGAATGCATATTCCAAATTATAGTCTGATCGTAAATCCTCTCTATCAAGTGACCTGGAAGAAGAATGATTTTAAATGGGGCCCTGAACAACAACAAGTCTTTGAACAGATTAAATGGGAGATTGTTCATGCAGTAGCCCTTGGGCCAGTCTGGGCAGGACAAGATGTTAAAAAATGTGCTCTATAACCGCGGCCAGGGAGAATGGCCCTACCTGGAGTCTCTGGCAGAAAGCACCTGGGGAGACCCGAGGCCAACCTCTAGGGTTTTGGAGTCAGGGATACAAAGGATCTGAGGCCCGCTATACTCCAACTGAGAAAGAGATATTGCCAGCATATGAAGTTGTTTGAGCTGCCTCAGAAGTGGTTGGTACTGGAACACAGCTCCTCTTAGCACCCCGAGTGCCGGTGCTGGCGCTAGACATTCGAAGGGAGGGTCTCCCCTGCACATCATGCAACTGATGCCACGTGGAGTAAGTGGGTTGCACTGATCACACAACGGGCTCGCATAGGAAATCCCAATCACCCAGGAATTTTGGAAGTGATCATGGACTGGCCAGAAGGCAAAGATTTTGGAATATCGTCAGAGGAGGAGGTGATGCGTGCTGAAAAGGCCCCACTATATAATAAACTGCCAGAAAATGAGAAGCAAGATGCCCTGTTCACTGATGGGTCCTGTCGCATTGTGGGAAAACATTGGAGGTGGAAGGCAGCTGTATGGAGTCCTATATGACAAGTCACAGAAACAGCTGAAGGAGAAGGTGAATCGAGTCAGTTTGCAGAGGTGAAAGCCATCCAGCTGGCTTTAGACACTGCTGAATGAGAAAACTGCCTAATGCTCTGTCTCCATACTGACTCATGGATGGTGGCAAATGCTCTGTGGGGGTGGCTGCAGCAACGGAAGCAGAGTAACTGGCAACGCAGAGGTGAAGCCATCTGGGCTGCCGCACTATGGCAAGATATTGCTGCCCGGCTAGAGAACCTGGTTGTGAAAGTATGTCACATAGATGCCCGCGTACCTAAGAGTCAGGCCACTGAAGAATACCAAAACAACCAGCAAGTGGATCAGGGCTGCTAAGATTGAAGTGGCTCAGGTGGATTTGGACTGGCAACATAAGAGTGAATTATTTATGGCTCGGTGGGCCCATGACACCTCAGGCCATCAGGGAAGAGATGCGACATATAGATGGGCTCGCGATCGAGGGGTGGACTTGACCACGGACACTATCACACAGGTTATCCATGAATGTGAAACATGCGCTGCAATTAAGCAAGCCAAGCAGTTAAAGCCTCTTTGGTGTGGAGGACAATGGCTGAAATACAAATATGGCGAGGCCTGGCAGATTGACTATATCACACTCCCACAAACCCGCCAAGGCAAGCGCCATGTGCTTACAATGGTGGAAGCAACCACTGGCTGGCTGGAAACATCTCCTGTGCCCCATGCCACCACCCGGAACACTATCCTGGGCCTTGAGAAGCAAGTCGTATGGTGACATGGCACCCCAGAAAGAATTGAGTCAGACAACGGAACTCTTTTCCAGAACAATCTCATAGAAGACACCTGGGCCAAAGAGCATGGCATTGAGTGGGTATATCACATCCCCTGTCAAGCGCCTGCCTCCAGGGAAATCGAGCAATACAATGGATTGTTAAAGACTACATTTGAGAGCAGTGAAGGGTGGGACCTTCAAACATTGGGATACACATTTAGCAAAAGCCACCTGGTTAGTCAAACACTAGAGGATCTGCCAATTGAGCTGACCCTGCCCAATCAAAACTTTTACATACTGTAGAAGGGGATAAAGTCCTTGTAGTGCACATGAAGAATATGTTAGGGAAGACAGCCTGGGTTACTCCTGCCTCAGGCAAAGTCAAACCCATTCGTGGGAATGCTTTTGCTCAAGGACCTGGGTGCACTTGGTGGGTGATGCGGAAGCATGGGGAAGTCCAATGTGTGCCTCAAGGGGATTTGATTTTAGGTGAGAACAGCCAATGAATTAAATGGTATGATGTTAATTGCTAAATAGCCCTGCCACTGTATGTCATCGCTACTATAGTTGTTACATGCTGTATCAACGGTATTACAATTACAATCACCCAAATTAACGAAGAATGAACTTCGATGAAACCGAGCAAAGTGCACCGGTGATGGAACTTGAAACTGGCTTCAGCAACTGGTGCCCAGCAACTTCCTCAAGATCGACATCTTCAACCCGCAGACTATGGGCATGGGCCTCGCCAAATACACCAGCCACCAGCTCTGGGTGCGGCATGCAACAATCCAATATCGCACACCATCTCTCCTGCCCTGAAGACTGTTGCAACAGATGGAACCCCAAAGTCATGGCTTGAATGAACTCAACGGACATGTTAGAGTGATGGCCCATAGACTAAGAGAATGATATCTCTGTGTGTTTATATATACATATACATCAAAGACATGGAAAGTGGTGTAATTAATTGGAAAGTGTAGGATCTGGGCATCACATAGATGGTATAGAACAAGAGGTGGATACTGTCCTGGTTTTGGCTGGGATAGAGTTAATTTTCACAAGAAGCTGGTAGGGAGCACAGCCAGGACAGCTGACCCAAACTAGCCAAGGGGATATTTGCTACCATATGACATCATGCTCAGTATATAACTGGGGGAGCTGGCCAGGGGGAGGAGGGATCATGGCTCAAGAATGGGCTGAGCATCAGGTTCTGGGTGGTGAGCAATTGCATTGTGCATCACTCACTTTTTATATTCTTTTATTAGTATTATTGTTATTATTATTTCTTCTCTCCTGGTGTTGTCCTATTAAACTGTCCTTATCTCAGCCCATGAGGTTTTACCCTTTTCTTCCGATTCTCCTCCCTATCCCACTGCAGGGGGAGGAGTGAGCGAGTGGTTGCATAGTGCTTAGTTGCCAGCTGGGCTTAAACCACGACAGCATATTTATATGGTCTCTACGTCACACTCTGGAAGTCCTTCTAATATGTCCAACTATTGCAGGCTCATCCTTTTGGTGATGACTTTGTAGGGTTGTCACAGGAGAAGAGTCAGAGATCACTCAGACAGATCTGATCTGGTAGTTAGTTTATTGAATTCCAATCAGTAAATACAGGTATGTAAAATATTGAATAAGTACAGATGGATTGGCAGTCAATACTCTACTATTTTACTACACTTAATATGGGATACAAAGTTTATCGCATAGGCTTACTATACATATCTTAAATGTTACATGCATGCAAAAAATGTCACTTACCAACACATTGATGTCTAGTGGCAGGTAAGGGGTCTTTCAGCCTTGAGGTGTAACCTTGAGAGGCGTCCCTACTCAAGGATCACCGCTGCACAGTCAGCTGCTATGGAGGGAGAGATCAATGGACTCTGATGGCTATAGATATTTATAGTGTAAAATGGTTGGTTTGCAGTCAGATTTTCTGCTGTGTTCATGCAGTTTTGGCCAGTTATCAGCCCAGTCTCCAGCCAAACCAGTTTTTTTGGTTTTGGTGCTGTGTTCTCGCTGGTAGCCTCACACAATAGGATTAACTTAGGTTAGGCTTACTTGCTGAGCATCTGCCTGGACCAAAGTTCTGTTAGTTCAAACAGGAGGAGTCATCCATCACAAGAGTAAAAGGAGTGAACCTACTGATAGGAAGCGGGGTTGTATAAATCTGGCCATGAGCATCCTCAAGGCTAATGACATACAACTGTAAAGGTGCAAAACATACAAGCAGAAGGTGAAAGTAAGAAACCCGCATGCATACATGTTCATTTCTCCTGAAACTTTGCCTTGTCAAAAACTTCTGTTTCAAGATCCCTCATGATTTAGTTTACCCTTGCTTGTGGCTAGAAGAAAGATAGCCTTTTTCTTGCTACCTTCTCTACCCCCTTTTCCTAGCTTTGTTCAGATTACCCCAGCTTGCAATCTCTGACCCCTTCAAACCACTTCCTGTCTCCTCTTGACCAGCCTGCAGCCTTGCTGTTCTCTAATGCTTGAGAATCCCTGTGGTATCTTTCTTCTCAGCATTAACAACTGTGTAGGAAGAAATAGCTCTGAAATGTTTCTTTTTTACACAGTGTTCGTCTGTTCATGTGGCTGGGGTTTTTGTTTGTTTGCTTGTTTTTCTTCCTTTCCTGCCTGCTTCCTCTTTTGCCACCTTTCATTGGCTCAATTTATAACAAAAAGCCATCACAAACAAATGTGTGAAGTCTATAACATATACTCTAAAATGGCTGAGAGTTCAGCACGGCTCGGAATGAGTTTCAAGCATGGTCTTTGTAAATCAACACACAGTCATTTTCTGGGGAAGAATCCATGATATTAAATTGCCTGAAAAACAGGGTAAAGCCTGAAAACTCTGGATCTAACTGGCCCATGTTTTGGAAAAGTTGGTATCAAACTAGATACTGCATCAGCTCCAATTCTGGTCCTTTATATTGCCAATCTGGGAGAAGAGGCAAAAGAGTTATGCTTACAAAGCAAATCGTAATTCTCAAAATCTTTTTTGTAATGAACATGGACTATATCATATGACTAAACAATGTGTTATACAAAGTAAATTACAGGATTACAGGATATTAATTTTAAATACTTTCTCAGGGAAAAGTGTACCGAATTTCTTATGAATAAATCTGTAATTTTAAATCTGTGCAGATAGATACCTACAGATGTTTAGCTTTAACGTGAACTGCTTTATTTCTTCTACATGCAAAGCTCCCTTTGAGTGATATATAAAGCAGAAGTAACTACATACTGTTGAAGTAATAATAAAGCAGCAATTGCTTTATTTTATTTGCTTTTTAAGTGTAAGAAAATTGATCCTTTTAAATAGTAATTACATCACTTTATTTCAAGTTCTTTCTTACCCTGTGGCCACTGAATATGTTTTTTCCAGATTATTATTCTTTTAGATCTTTCAGATTGCAGTAAAATTGCCATAGCAAAAATGAACAACACAATCTAAGGAGTTTGTCCAATGGCAAGCCTGCTTTAAACTGGTTGTTTTATGTCTCCTTTGGGCTTCCATGCTGTTATTTCCTTTCTTTTTTCTCTCACATTTCTATTTTTCAATAATTAAGCAACTCATGTCACCTGTTCAGCTATGTGCACAGCATTGACATCTCTGGGATTCAAGATGCAGAAATCCCACATCATTCAAAGGCAGGCAAAGAGAACTGACAAGGAAAATGGACTAATATGTCAATAAATGTAAGTGAAGCAGCAGTTCTGAGTATTTTAGAACTTCTTGCAGCATGCGTGAGTGATAACAGAATTTCCTCCCTTCCTACAATAATTAAAATCCTTGATGGGTTTTTACTTAGTTGTGATACGGCTCAAATAGTAAACTGACAACAAATTTTGCTTACAACACAAACACACTCAAAAGCATCATATGTGAGGGACTTTCAATTACCCTTATGCATACTAGTTCTAAGTGATTACATGGCTTCAGGAATTAGTGATAGGACACCAAGTCTTTTACTTCCAAATTACTGGCCTGAATCTAGCAAAAGTTTAGAGTGAATAAAGATAATCTGTCTGCTTATTTACCTGTGTAGAAAATAAGATTCTGATATTCATTTAGTTCCTAGTGGACATGTCTCCATAGGGCAAGAGCAACTAATACAATTGACAATAATTGACGGTATTTAGAGGACCTCACTTCAAATTCTGGATCCATTTCTGAATTTTCCTAGAATTTTTATGAATCTGAATCAAGATTTGACTAGATTGCTTGAAGTCACTTGTACATTAATCCTAGAGACCCTAAGGTAATAGGTACGTAGAACATATCATCATGAACAGTAACAGTACAAGAGATTCTTTATAAACATTTGTGCTTATGCCACTTTCCCTTTCTTCTTTGGCATTTTGAAAATAAGACGGCAAGCAGTTACCCTGCTACTGAATAGCATTTCTGTCCATTAGATTCAAATCAGTTCAACTGCAACTGCAAGTGGAATTGGACAGGATTTTTTATCGCAATTCTTGCTGGAGGATGAATTTCCTTCTATGTATAGTCAGTAGTATACAGATTTATACTGCACAGTGAGTACTGAATTGAAACTCAAGCTTCATCAAAATTAGTGGATATCTGGATATCTAATACTAGTGGTTTGGTTTCAGCATAATACTCTATTTCTTATCTCATTTTGTGCTTAATGGAGGAGATAAAACTACAAAAAGAAAACAATTGTATTTATTAGCATAACAAAATATGTAGCAGAAGTTAATCTGAAGAGACATTATGAGACTAACCTTGTGGTCACTTTGGATTAACCATGTTCATCTCTTATTTAGTTAAGATTTCTATGAACATAATTGAAAAGATGATGGTATGAAGTAAGTTGCAGTGGACCTCAAAGATCAAGTTAAAAAGTTCTAAAGTATGTAGGCAGATCACTTATCCCTGGCTGCAGGTTTGCCTAACTAAACAAAACATGAGAAACTACTGTATTTGATGGGAGAAATTGCTAGTTTTAATAAATAACCGGTGTGAAGCTCGCAAAAGCGGTGAGAAATGAGTGGTTTTCCCAGATGGTTATGGGGAGTTATGTGAGAACTGTGCAAAATTCACAGATAATTGGAGGTGAGTATTGGGTATCTCTCTGGGGACTAAGGTATTGCAAGATAAACACTGCCTAGGTAACTGCATCAGTAGTACCAGGGAAGGCTGAGATTACCTACATGTCCTGGTTTCGGCTGGGACAGAGTTAACTTTCTTTTTAGTAGCTGGTACAGTGCTGTGTTTTGGATTTAGTGTGAGAATGATGTTGATAACACTCTGATGTTTTAGTTGTTGCTAAGTAGCGCTTATCTTAAGCCAAGGACTTGTCAGTTTCCCATGCTCTGCCAGCAAGCAGGTGTGCAAGAAGCTGGGAGGGAGCATAGCTGGGGCAGCTGACCTGAACTAGGCAAAGGGATATTCCATACCATGGAACGTCATGCCCAGTATATAAACAGGGGGGAGCTGGCCGGGCGGCGCGGATCGTGGCTCAGGAACAAACTGGGCATCGGTCAGCGCGTGGTGAGCAATTGCATTGTGCATCACTGGTGGGTTTTTTTTGTTTGTTTGTTTTTTTCCCTTCCTCCCCCTCCTTTTTTGTTATATTCCTTTTCATTACTATTATTATTATTATATTTCATTATTACTATTGTTAGTATTATATTTTACTTTAGTTATTAAACTGTTCTTATCTCAACCCACGAGTTTTACTTTTTTTTTTCCCTCTTTCCTCCTCCTCACCCCACTGGGAGGGGGAAGGGGGAAGCGGCTGCGTGGTGCTTAGTTGCTGACTGGGGTTAAACCACGACACTAGGTAACCATATCAGAAACAGCAAATTTGAGTGTGGATGTAGCAACACTGGGACCAATGAGGAAAAGCAATGAGAGGTGGGTAGTTTTTTTGATAGGAGACAAAGGAGAAAGGGAAGACTCCAGGTGAGTGCAGGAAAGAGCAACGGAGAGGAGGAGGATAAAAAGGCCGGTTGTGTGTAAGCAGGCTGATGCTCGGTACGCCTGTCTGCCTGGGCTTTGTGCCTTTGCCTCCTTTTTAATTTTTGTGTGTGAATGTTATCTCTAGCCTCTGTCTGTGAGTGCATATACATGTGAACTTTGAGCTGGACTACTTGGCAGTAGAAGGACACCAGCATTTGGAAATACCCCAGATCTGAGCCAGTTATTACATAGAAAGTCCATGTCAGTAATTGAGAAACCAGTGAAAGTCACTGTGCATGTGAAGTGAGGGAGGGAGGATGCATGTATATCATAAAGTCAATCCTGATTAACTAGAGACAAGAAGCAGGTTCTGGCTGTCTGTGTTGTTCATGTATGTGTGAGTATTTTTGGTGTTTATATGGATGCATATAAGGATGCTGCGCTCTGTGTTGATCTATGTACCCTGCCATACGTGTGTTTTGTGTGTCTGTATTCGCACCTTTCGAATTCACGCTCAGCATCCTTACTGGCTGGATCTGTAATCAGGAACAGCAGGAATCTCCATCTAACAGACTAGGAAGGAGAAATCCCTTGGCTCCCAAAGTCCACTGCATTTGGCTACACCTTAAACAAAATGAACTTGGTGTTTAGCTACAGTTACCAGGAGTTGCTAATAGCTTGGGGTTCCTTCCTCTCCATCCTTCCTCCTCCCCCATTTTCAAATAAAACTGCTTTTGAATATAGTTTTGCATAGGCATTGGCTGAAATAACACAAATGTTAATAATCTGTGTTGGAAATGTCTTTCAATGAAAAAGCATCACAGCTTTTTTTAATGGCTAAGTTATTTCCTTTTTAAGTTAGCCCATTCCATAGATAGTAAATCCCAGACTACTTCTCTCCTGAGGTGAGTGTCTGAGTTGACCATCTGCACTGGTTTTAACTACAGAATCAGTAAGCAGCAGGAGGATCCTTTAGGAACAGTCTTTGAAATATATGTGCAGGAATGACTTTGAGTTATTTTGTTCATACAAAAGAGATATCTAGATACCCTAAGGACGGGAATAAACCAAAGCATTATTTCAAGGAAATGTTTGTAAAACGTTGTTTTGAATCAAGCTATCTGGCATATCACGCTTGTATTAGCTTTGCTGAACTTCAATGGTACAATAAGAGACAACTAATAATCTCACTGAAGAATTTTTCAGTGCCTAAAGTACAGTGTTATCAGTTTCTTTTTCAGGAGAAAAGTACACTCTTAGAATGATTAAGCCAATGGCTTGGCCAGCAGAATTCACACAGAGTGGATTCTCTTCCATGTTAGCAGCTTGCTGAAGTTTATATACTCCTAATTCCTGGTTAAAGGAGGAAGGCTTAAGAATTTAAATCATTAAGGGCTGTCATTAGGTTTTTATATATGTCTCTGGTGTTCAGAACAGTCAACCCAAGATGCAAGTTAATTAGTGAAATGCTTAAGCATATGAGTGAAACCAAGAAGGTATTAGGAAGTTTGAAAGATAAAGCCCTTATAGCACCGAGGTTTTCATTGCAAGAGATTGTATATTACATGATGGGGTTAAGTAACCTCATATGCTACGGCCTAGCTGTGAGGTACTGTTCTGCCAATGGAAGACACACTGCTGAAAATGTGGCCGAAACAATAGTCTATAGGATTTCCTTTCATACATTACCTGGAGGTAGAAATCATCTACAAAGAACTAGCTGAGTAGGAGACAATGGTTGGAGGCTAAGCAGGCAGTGTATGACTATACTTCTAAATAAAATATACTTAAGGCCAAGTTGGTACAGACTGTCTGTGTCCATGCTATACATAGCACTTACCTTGGGATTTTTCTGAGCCCTGTATAGTCTTCCTATGGTCCTAAAACAATATTATTTCTGGAGTGTGTGCACATGCTTTTTCATTATTATTATTACTATTTGTTTGTTTACTTTTTCAGTGCAAAGCATGTAACATAACATGAGAGTTGCTCTGTAACCCACCACTACAAAGTTAGCAAAGTGTGAAACTAAGGGTCAATTTTGAACGCCTAAAATGTGGCCTGAGGCCATGTGAAGGGCACTTGAATCTGAGTGCTGGAGGGCTGTACATTGTCAAGCTGCTGCGTTCCTCTTTATGCTGCTCACTGGGAGGAGTTCCTGACACCTGCTGACTCTTCAGTGGAGCTGGGCATTTACGTGTAGCATACTTGTTTGCATTAGCCAAAGCCATGCCACAGAGAAGGCTACTAGTTAAGCAATGTGCATGATCAGTGGTTAATATCATGCACAAACTAATTTTCTCCATTTTATTTAGCAGCATAGACTTAGCCTCAGATTCTGAACGATATGCTAGACCAGGCTTTAGATATTTTATTTTACTGAACTTAAGACCTGAGGTAAAATTGTGTTAGAAATTGCATTGCTTATACTGGATCACTATTTTCTTTTGATTTCCTGTTGACTCATATTTTTAGAGTAGTTTGGGTATGGGGAAAAATAACTTACTGTATTGGTAGTATCAGTGTAACCAAATAATCTCCACTTTTGTGTAATACTGAAAATGAATTGCACCTCTGGCAAAGAATATCACCAAGTCTAACTTGAAAAAATCATGATTACTTTGCATTCCTCTTGATAGGTTTATGACAGTTCTGCATGACTGTTTGTACATTGAAGGACTGTCATGGTTTAACCCCAGCCAGCAACTAAACACCATGCAGCCGCTCGCTCACTCCCCCCATCAGGTGGGATAGGGGAGAGAACTGGGAAAAAAGAGACTCATGGGTTGAGATAAAGACAGTTTAATAGGACAGAAAGGAAGGAAAATAATGATAATAATAATAATAATAAAATTACAATAATAATACTAAAAGAATTAGAATATACAAAACAAGTGATGCACAATGTAATCGCTCACAACTCACCGACCGATGCCCAGTTAGTTCCCGAGCAATGATCCATCCCTCCCAGCCAACTTCCTCCAGTTTATATACCGGCCATGATGTCATATGGTATGGAATAGCTCTTTGGCCAGTTTGGGTCAGCTGTCCTGGCTGTGTCCTCTCCCAACGTCTTGTGCCCCTGCAGCCTTCTTGCTGGCTGGGCATGAGAAGCTGAAAAATCCTTGACTTAATATAAACACTACTTAGCAACAACTAAAAACATCAGTGTGTTACCAACATTAATTTCCTACTAAATCCAAAACACTGCACTATACCAGCTACTAGGAAGAAAATTAACTCTATCCCAGCCAAAACCAGGACAGTATCCACCCCTTATTGTATACCATCTAGGTCATGTCCAGGTCCCACACTTTCCAATATATTTTCAATTAATCACCACCACTTTTCCTGTCTTTTGATACATATACACAGAGATATAATTCCCTTAATCTATAGGCTTTTAAAATGTCCATTTAAATGTCCCTTTAAAATGTTCATTGAGTTCATTCAGTCAATGACTTTGGGCTCCACCTCTATTAACAGTCTGTCTGAGCAGGAGGGATGGTGCGAAGTCTGCTCGGTAGCCAAAGTATTGGGCTTCAGTGCGGTGTGGCGGGTGGGTGACATTGGACGCAGCAGGAATATGGTGTGTAGTGTTGGATTGTTCCATGCCGCACCCGGAGCTGGTGGCTGGTGTATTTGGCGAGGCCCATGCCCATAGTCTGCGGGTTGAAGATGTCGATCTTGAGGAAGTTGCTGGGCACCAGTTGCTGAAGCCAGTTCAAGTTCCATCACCGGTGCACTTTGCTCGGTTTCATCGAAGTTCATTCTTCGTTAATTTGGGTGATTGTAATTGTAATACCGTTGATACAGCATGTAACAACTATAGTAGCGATGACATACAGTGGCAGGGCTATTTAGCAATTAACATCATACCATTTAATTCATTGGCTGTTCTCACCTAAAATCAAATCCCCTTGAGGCACACATTGGACTTCCCCATGCTTCCGCATCACCCACCAAGTGCACCCAGGTCCTTGAGCAAAAGCATTCCCACGAATGGGTTTGACTTTGCCTGAGGCAGGAGTAACCCAGGCTGTCTTCCCTAACATATTCTTCATGTGCACTACAAGGACTTTATCCCCTTCTACAGTATGTAAAAGTTTTGATTGGGCAGGGTCAGCTCAATTGGCAGATCCTCTAGTGTTGACTAACCAGGTGGCTTTTGCTAAATGTGTATCCCAATGTTTGAAGGTCCCACCCTTCACTGCTCTCAAATGTAGTCTTTAACAATCCATTGTATTGCTCGATTTCCCTGGAGGCAGGCGCTTGACAGGGGATGTGATATACCCACTCAATGCCATGCTCTTTGGCCCAGGTGTCTTCTATGAGATTGTTCTGGAAAAGAGTTCCGTTGTCTGACTCAATTCTTTCTGGGGTGCCATGTCACCATACGACTTGCTTCTCAAGGCCCAGGATAGTGTTCCGGGTGGTGGCATGGGGCACAGGAGATGTTTCCAGCCAGCCGGTGGTTGCTTCCACCATTGTAAGCACATGGCGCTTGCCTTGGCGGGTTTGTGGGAGTGTGATATAGTCAATCTGCCAGGCCTCGCCATATTTGTATTTCAGCCATTGTCCTCCACACCAAAGAGGCTTTAACTGCTTGGCTTGCTTAATTGCAGCGCATGTTTCACATTCATGGATAACCTGTGTGATAGTGTCCGTGGTCAAGTCCACCCCTCGATCGCGAGCCCATCTATATGTCGCATCTCTTCCCTGATGGCCTGAGGTGTCATGGGCCCACCGAGCCATAAATAATTCACTCTTATGTTGCCAGTCCAAATCCACCTGAGCCACTTCAATCTTAGCAGCCCTGATCCACTTGCTGGTTGTTTTGGTATTCTTCAGTGGCCTGACTCTTAGGTACGCGGGCATCTATGTGACATACTTTCACAACCAGGTTCTCTAGCCGGGCAGCAATATCTTGCCATAGTGCGGCAGCCCAGATGGCTTCACCTCTGCGTTGCCAGTTACTCTGCTTCCGTTGCTGCAGCCACCCCCACAGAGCATTTGCCACCATCCATGAGTCAGTATGGAGACAGAGCATTAGGCAGTTTTCTCATTCAGCAGTGTCTAAAGCCAGCTGGATGGCTTTCACCTCTGCAAACTGACTCGATTCACCTTCTCCTTCAGCTGTTTCTGTGACTTGTCATATAGGACTCCATACAGCTGCCTTCCACCTCCAATGTTTTCCCACAATGCGACAGGACCCATCAGTGAACAGGGCATCTTGCTTCTCATTTTCTGGCAGTTTATTATATAGTGGGGCCTTTTCAGCACGCATCACCTCCTCCTCTGACGATATTCCAAAATCTTTGCCTTCTGGCCAGTCCATGATCACTTCCAAAATTCCTGGGTGATTGGGATTTCCTATGCGAGCCCGTTGTGTGATCAGTGCAACCCACTTACTCCACGTGGCATCAGTTGCATGATGTGCAGGGGAGACCCTCCCTTCGAATGTCTAGCGCAGCACCGGCACTCGGGGTGCTAAGAGGAGCTGTGTTCCAGTACCAACCACTTCTGAGGCAGCTCAAACAACTTCATATGCTGGCAATATCTCTTTCTCAGTTGGAGTATAGCGGGCCTCAGATCCTTTGTATCCCTGACTCCAAAACCCTAGAGGTTGGCCTCGGGTCTCCCCAGGTGCTTTCTGCCAGAGACTCCAGGTAGGGCCATTCTCCCTGGCCGCGGTATAGAGCACATTTTTAACATCTTGTCCTGCCCAGACTGGCCCAAGGGCTACTGCATGAACAATCTCCCATTTAATCTGTTCAAAGACTTGTTGTTGTTCAGGGCCCCATTTAAAATCATTCTTCTTCCAGGTCACTTGATAGAGAGGATTTACGATCAGACTATAATTTGGAATATGCATTCTCCAAAAATCCACAAGGCCTAAGAAAGCTTGCGTTTCCTGTTTACTAGTTGGTGGAGGCATAGCTGCTATTTTGCTGATCACATCCATTGGGATCTGACGACGTCCATCTTGCCATTTCATTCCTAAAAACTGGACCTCCTGTGCGGGTCCCTTCACCTTACTTTGTTTTATGGCAAAACCGGCCTTCAGAAGGATTTGGATTATTTTCTTCCCTTTCTCAAAAACTTCTTCTGCTGTGTTGCCCCATACGATGATGTCATCAATGTACTGCAGGTGTTCCGGAGCTTTACCCCGTTCCAGTGCATTCTGGATTAGTCCATGGCAAATGGTAGGGCTGTGTTTCCACCCCTGGGGCAGTCGATTCCAGGTGTACTGGACACCCCTCCAAGTGAAAGCAAACTGTGGCCGGCACTCTGCTGCTAAAGGGATTGAAAAAAATGCATTAGCAGTATCACTTGTGGCATACCACTTGGCTGCCTTTGACTCCAGTTCATATGGAAGTTCTAGTATGTCTGGTACAGCCGCACTCAGCGGTGGCGTGACTTCATTCAGGCCACGACAGTCTACTGTTAGTCTCCACTGTCCATTAGACTTTCGCACTGGCCATATTGGGTTGGTAAAGGGTGAGCGAGTCCTGCTGATCACCCCTTGGCTCTCCAGTCGGTGAATCAGCGTATGGATGGGAATCAGAGAGTCTCGGTTGGTGTGATATTGCCACTGGTGCACCGTTGTGGTACTGATTGACACCTGTTGTTCTTCGACCCTCAGCAACCCCACAACCAAAGGGTCCTCCGAGAGACTGGGCAAGGTAGACAGCTGTTTAATTTCCTTCAGCTTCAAGGCAGCTATACCAAAGCCCACCGGTATCCATTTGGGTCCTTGAAATACCCTCTCCTAAGATAATCTATGCCAAGGACGCATGGGGCCTCTGGGCCAGTCACAACGGGGTGTTTCTGCCACTCATTCCCAGTTAGGCCGACTTCAGCCTCCAATACAGTTAACTGTTGGGATCCCCCTGTCACTCCAGAAATACAGATGCGTTCTGCTCCTTTATAGCTTGATGGCATGAGAGTACACTGTGCACTGGTGTCCACTAGAGCCTTATACTCCTGCGGGTCTGATGTGCCAGGCCATCAAATCCACACAGTCCAGTAAATCCGGTTGTCACTTTCCGCCACCTGGCTGGAGGCAGGGCCCCTCTAATCCTGATCGAAGTATTCGTTACTCACTTCTTGTAAAAATGACTTAGAGGTCCCTTCAAGAGGGTCAGAAGCCCTTCTACTCTGTCTGGGGAACTGCCCGCTGGAAACTGGAGTGGCATTTTTCCAGGAAGAATCCCCTTTTGTGGTTGTTCTTCCTCGCAACTCATGTACTGGTGCATCTAGGGTCGAGGTAGGTTTTCCATCCCACTTCTTCATGTCCTCTCCATGGTCACACACGTAAAACCTCAGGGTACCCCATGGTGTGTACCTTCTCTATTCTCTCTCGAGCAGAGGAACGCTCACTCCTAATAGCTGAGATACAGGCCTGTACAGGTGGGGAATAGGACATATACTCTTTGAATTGCTGGAACTCTTGGGACAGTTTCTCTGCAGCCAAGATGCAGGCCCGTAGGGAAGAAGGGAGACTTCCTTCTTATTGCCAGAGTTGGCCAGCCACTTCATCCACCATTTGTCCCTCACCTTCTTTCCAGGACATTACTGCCAATGAGCTGGCATACGACGGTGGTGCACTTCATAGAAACTTCCGTCACATGGGTTGTGTGCATTGGACTTCATCTGGATATGTGTGTAACTGCTCGTTATCTGGATCATTACAAATCACCTCCAGCATGGCTAATCCCTTCAGGTACTGGATACCTCTCTCCATGGTGGTCCATTTGCCTGGGTGACCAGTAACATTCCCCTTGAAGGGATACCTTTCCTTCACACCTGACAGAAGTCACCTCCAGAGGCTGAGGGCTTGTGTCTTTTTTCCAACCACCTTGTCAATGCCCCCTTCCCTAGCCAGGGATCCCAGCTGCTTGGCCTCCCTATCGTCTCATTCCAAGCTACTGGCCCTGTTATCCCAGCATCGGAGCAGCCACATAACAATGTACTCAACTGGATGGCAGCTGAAATCCCTTTGCGTATCTTGCAGCTCACTCGGGCATAGGGATCGGGTGATTATCTCTGGTTCTGCCTTTTCCTCCTGTTCTCATGATGACCTGGGTTCACCTTCATCCCTCACTAAGCGAAGTGATTTTTTTGTATATTTCTTCTTCTGTACAGGGGCGACTGGTACTGGAACAGGTTGGTTCTCTGGCTCAGCTGCAGTGCCTGTCACAGGGGTTGGAGTAGCCACAGTGCCTGTCAGTGGTGTTGGAGTAACTGCAGCGCTTGTTATGAGGGCTGGAATAGCCGCAGTGCCTGTCAGTCTGTTTTCCCTCTTTTCCCCCTGAGGGTGCTGCATAATATCGAGTAGTGTTTGGTAGATACTGGCCAGGGACTGGCACAGCACGGTAAGTTGTGCCTCTTTGGAATAGCCACAGTATTTTCCTTTCAAATATTCTGTCCCTTTGTCAGGATTCTGTAGTTGTTTCGGAGTGAAGTTCCAGACTATTGGAGGTGAGAAGTTCTCTAGATACCTGCCCATGTTCTCCCACATGCCATGCCACCCATGACTGTCCAGCCTTGGGGCAGATCTCTGGGTGGTATTCTTAAAAAATTTTTGTGTAACCCTAAACAAGACCTGAAACACATTCAGGAGACGTAGCAATATGAGCATGCTGGCTTGAACATCCCAAGGATATTCAAAATTCTCAAAAGCTATTGTAATTAACCTGACAGAGAAAGGGGAGATGAAAGAGTGGGAAGAAGTATCCCTCCTTGTCTTCCCAGTACATTGAGTGCGATCACTAATACATTCCGAGAATGGGCATGACAACAATGCTGCCTACAAATACCAGCTTAACCTCATGACCAGTGATGTAATCATACTGTAAGTTGACATTACCCAGTACAGCAAGATGATAGTCCTGATCCCTCTCCCAGAGGTGATAAACATCACCACAGGGAACACATAGTGCACGTAAATATAACACCACCATGTGAACAAATGAACAAACATTGTGACCAATGACTATTTAACTAATATAAGAAAAGTGTATAACCAATTTGTTTTAACACACTCTGGTCAGATCTGTCGTTATCTCAACTCTTTGGGCCTCACGTCGCGTGCCAAAAAGGACTGTCATCGTTTAGGTCCAGCCGGCAGCTAAGCACTATGTGGCCACTCACTCACTGCTCCCCTCCCCCCAGCGGGATGGGGAGGAGAATTGGAAGAAAAAGGTAAAACCTCATGGGCTGAGGAAAGGGCAGTTTAATAGGACAACACAAGGAGAATAATAATAATAACAACAATAATACTAATAAAAAAATATGTAAAGCGAGTGATGCACAATGCATTTACTCACCACCTGGAACCCAATGCCCAGCCCATTCCTGAGCCGTGATCCCTCCTCCCCCTGGCCAGCTCCCCCAGTTATATACTGACCATGACATCATATGGTATTGAATATCCCCTTGGCTAGTTTGAGTCAGCTGTCCTGGCTGTGTCCCCTCCCAGCTTCTTGTGAAAATTAACTCTATCCCAGCTGAACCCAGGACATATGCAAACGTAGTAAAACCCAAATAAAACTACACATGGACATTTCACAATTTTCAGAGAGAACGTAAATACATCAAGGGGCCAGACAATGGCTCCCTGCTTTCATAGCCTGGCTATGTCCAATCTACAAGAAAATTACTGTTCTTCTTAGTCATACTTTCATTAACCACAATATACTTTCATCCCAATTTAGATCAAGTCCTATGTATTTTCTTGTCCAGGTCTTCCAAGGACTCTCAGCTTGTTGAATCACTGGTGCCACATAGCCAGTATGAGGAGGAAAACAATAGAAAGATTATTATAGCAGTATCATAATTTTTCATTTCCAACTAAAATAATCTAAGAAAAACAATGACTATAATTGCCAGCTATCCCATCCCTTCCTATGCTCACCTGTTAACTACTACTTAGAGAATACAAACCTGCACAATTATCAGCATGTATCAATCCCTCAAAAGTAGAGTCCTGCTTTAAACCAAAAGCTGCCTTGGAAACCTTCTTTTCCCTTGGAAATCTGAATTTCTTTATAGAGACTAATGCTAGAATATAAACTCAAGAAGTATAAAATCTTTTTGTTTTTATATCATTTGGATTTCTTTTTAACACATGCTACTTCAGACATTGTAAAATCTACAGAACAAGAAACAGTATAATTTTTCTCCTTTTAGTCAAGGAAGCTAAAATGATACTTGAGAAGGGTTTGACTCAAACATAAGTACAGAAGTTGCACTAGACTTATATGAATGTCTAGCTACTGTTCCTGGCAGCTTCTTACATTATTGTTGCGGGTTAGCCTTGAGAAGCAGCTGAACTGTCACCCAGCTACTCACTACCCCCCAAAGGGACAGGGGAAGAAAATAGGAAAAACAGGAGAAAAAAAGCTTGTGCATCAAGATAAAAACAGAGGATTGTTTACCAGTTAGCATTGTGCACTAAACACACTTGACTTGGGGAAATTAACTTAATTTGTTGTCAATTAAAATAGATTCAGGTAGTGAGAAACAAAAAAAAGGACAAACATTAAAACACCTTTCCATCCTTTCCCAGGCTCAGCTTCACTCTTCTACAGTCCCGAGTGGTGTGGGGGGTACAGACAGTGGTCAGTAAGCAGCGGTTCTTCTCTGCTGCTCCTTCCTTCTCACAGTTTTCCTCTGCTTTGGTGTTGGCTCTCCAGTGGCCACAGGACCTTCAGGAATATCCCTCTCTGCTGGCATAGGGTCCTCCATGGTCTGCAGTGTGGACATCTGCTCCACCATGGAGCACTTCCTCGTCTGACCCTGGTGTCCCAGAAGAGTGCTGTTTCTTTTTTTTTTTTTCCCTCCTCCTGTGCCTGTCCAGCATTTTTTCCCCTTTCTTAAATACACTTTCCCAGAGGCACCACCATCTCGGCTGAGGGGCTCAGCTGTGCCCTGCGGTGGGTCTGTTGGAGCTGGCTGGAACCAGCTGTGTCCAGCACGAGGCAGCCCTAGCCTCTCCTCACAGAGGCCACCCCTGCAGCCCCCACTGCCAGCACCTGAGCACCTGCACCTTATATAACTATGAAGCACAGATGCCCTGGAACTAATTGCAGGATCCCTTTCCTGAGTTTTTCCTACCACATTCTGTTAACATCCCATAGAAACCTGTATTTCTGAGTTGCCTGAAAACAAGCAGGAATAAAATCACGCTGCAGTATAGATTAACTGCTGAAATTGTATAGAGATCAACAAGCAAAATGTCAAGGGACCCTGATTTGAAGCCACCCTGTGGGAGTTTGGCAGGGTGGTAAGGAGGCAAATTGATGGCATTTTGAAATTACAGACTCTTTCCAGCAGGAAAAGGAAGTGGAGATCTTCATCATCTCTATCCTGGAATGTTAACACAGTGCTTAAAGGACTCACCCAATCTTCCCCACCTTTAAACTTTTTGACCTTTATTGATCTAAAACCCTGATAGAGGAAAAAGACTTTGTTTTTTCTTAGCCTCCTCCAGGAGAACTGAAGACTTACAGGCATAAATTATTGATCTAATCCTCCTTTAAAATGGAAAAATACTGTATACACTAGCAGCATCTTAATTACTTTATTTGTCCTGGGAGAAAAGCAAGCATAAAACAACTCCCCTCTTCCCCTATGTCATCTTGAATTACCATATCAATCACAGTTAAGCATAGATTCTTACTCAGAAGAGATCAGAAGCAGCCCAGGGAGAGAGGCAGCCACGTTCTCTTGAGAAGATACCTATAATATTTGAAACATTTAAAAAGAGTAAAACATCTAAAGTGTCTGGCTTATTGGCTTAGGGACCAACGTGTGCTGGGAGGAACCTCTGGCATTAAGACCACATCAGAACCTCTCTCATGCACTGTGTCAAAACTTGTTCTCTAGGTTAGGCTTCAAGCAGTACTTGTTCTTGTAACCCTTGCCTCTTCCTCAGCTGTGTAATTCACTGAGCAGCGCTGACAGAAATCCCAGAGGGGATGGCAATTCTTGTTCTACTGGCTGGTTAAGTTGCCTTTAATTTATTTGCAGCTACTAGATGCTGGAGAACAAAGGTGATGCTAACACTGATGCTAACAGCTACAGAAGGGGGCCTTGGCTAGTACAAAACCTGCCACCTTTACTCAAACCTACTAGGGCACCCATACGAATAATGTTATTAATTATTGCTTTCAAAGCAATAGAGGTTTCAAATCATAGTTCCATGATGGTACAGGTAATTCAAGCAGAAATAAAAGAGAATACATGCCCAAAAGAATCTACAGAATAAGTACATGAGAGAAAAGGTCATCTAATCTGTTCTACTGATCAATAGAAACTATAAGATTTGTTGAAAACAAAAATACAAGTGAAAACAAAGTACAGTTCAGGTATGTAAGAAATAATTAATTATTTTCTGAATATTCAGATTTTTAAAATTTATTTTAAAAAGAGCCTCAAGAATGTTATGTTATTCTCCCCTCCCCCTGAGCTCCTTTTGAAACTGTAACCCAACAAGCTCTCCTGTAGTTCCACAGTATGGAAATCTGTAGCAGTCGTGGTCATGACCTATGAGGGTTACTCAACCTGCAGGTGTGTAAAGATCGTAACTGTGGCCTTCTCAGCACAATACACAAGGACACTGACGTCTGGGTTTCTGAGAATTTCGTTATTACAAATTACTAAAAAACAACTATTAGTAAGAAGAAATATGTATACATATATACACTACAAGGCACTACAAAATTACCACTAGGAAAGCAAGTCTATAGGTATGTGTATGTTACAAGAGTAAAGCAAATGTATGTATCTTGCAAGTTATTACAGAATTCCAACCAGTGAAGCAAGTATTTACTTATCAACCTTCACCTGTGCATGCACCTATAATATATCATGTGAGATGTTACTGGTACAACACTCATCAAACTGCTCCCAGGAATGGGGCTAATGGATGATGGAAGAAGTGTCACTTCAAAGATGATTCGCAATCACAGAGTCTGGAGTCAAGCACACATCCCTGGCAAGGGTCTGGTCTGTCCATACAGAGAGGTTCTTGCAGAGAAGCTCATTTTGGGTAGGGTAGCAAGATACTTTTTGTACCTTTTTGGTGTAGATACATAAGTGGGTGTAGGAATATCAGTTTGTTATCACAGTTTCTTTGTCCTGCACCCATCAAGGTTTCTTTGTCCTACCAACTACTCCCCATTGAGGAGGCTTCCTCTGAGCTCATCAGGGATGTCTCAGGATTCCTGCTAAGGAGATATCCTTCTTTGTCAGTGTCCTGGTTTCGGCTGGGACAGAGTTAACTTTCTTTTTAGTAGCTGGTACAGTGCTCTGTTTTGGATTTAGTGTGAGAATGATGTTAACAACACTCCAATGTTTTAGTTGTTGCTGAGTAGCACTTATCTTAAGCCAAGGACTTGTCAGTTTCCCATGCTCTGCCAGCAAGCAGGTGTGCAAGAAGCTGGGAGGGAGCATAGCTGGGGCAGCTGACCTGAACTAGCCAAAGGGGTATTCCATACCATGGAACGTCATGCCCAGTATATAAACAGGGGGGAGTTGACCGGGCAGCGCGGATCGCGGTTCGGGAAGTAACTGGGCATCGGTCAGCGGGTGGTGAGCCATTGCATTGTGCATCACTGGTTTTTTTTTCTCTCCCCCCCCCCCTTTTTTTTTGTTGCATTCCTTTTCATTACTATTATTATTATATTTCATTATTACTATTGTTAGCATTATATTTTACTCTAGTTATTAAACTGTTCTTATCTCAACCCACGAGTTTTACTTTTTTTCCTTTGCTTTCCTCCTCCTCACCCCACTGGGAGGGGGAGGGGGAAGTGGCTGCGTGGTGCTTAGTTGCTGACTGGGGTTAAACCACGACAGCCTTTTTGGCGCCCAACGTGGGGCACAAAGGGTTGAGATAACGACAGATCTGATCAGAGTGTGTTAAAACAAACTTGTTATAAGTATTCATTGTATTGGTTTGATAGTTACTGGTTACAATGTGGGTTCGTTTGCTCTCAAAGTTGGTGTTGTGGTTCTTGAAATTGCGTTATGTAATGTCCTACTTGCAGTATATGCTCCCTGTTGTGCTGTTTATCATCTGTGGGAACCGGGCTGGAGTTATCACGTTGTTGTTGTTTGTAACACTGGTTTATGATATGATAGAAGTGCAAGCCGTGAAACCAATCGGGTGTTTGTACTCGGCATTGTTGTCACCTCCGTACTTCGGGAGCTGCCTATGGGAGACTATTAATAATTGTACCTTTTACCTTTTCTCCTCTGGGAACCAATCTGTGGAGGAGAGATCTCCGTACTTCGGGTGCTATCTCCTAGAGAATATTAATAACTGCACTTTCTACCTTTTCTCCTCGGGGAGCCAACCTATTGGGGAGACATCTTCCCACATCTTCCTTTTCTCTGCCAGGTTAATTGCAATAGCATTGAAGGAGTTTGTAAATTTTTAATATCCTTGGGATGTTGAACTTAGTATGGTCCTACTGCTAGGAATCAGCCTGTTCCTGAATGTGATTCAGATCTTGCCTAGGGTTAAACAACTATTTAAAAATACCACCCAGAGATCAGCTCCCATGACTGCAGCTACTCCAACTCTGGTGACAGGCACTACGGCTACTCAAACTCTGGCGACAGCTACTGCAGCTACTCTAATCCCTATGACAAGCACTGTGGCTACTCAAACCCCAGCAACAGGCACTGTGGCAACTCAAACCTTGGCGATGGATGATGCAGCTGAACTAGAGGATCAACCGGTGCCAATATCAATCGCCCCTATACAGAAGAGGAAATATACCAAAAAATCAGCTCGCTTAGCGAAGGATGAAGGTGAAGCAGGGCCATCACGAGAACAGGAGGAAGAGGCAGAACCGGAGATAATCACCCGGTCACTATCCCCGAGTGAGCTGCGAGATATGTGAAAAGACTTCAGCCGTCATCCAGGCGAGCACATTATCACCTGGCTGCTCCGATGCTGGGATAATGGGGCAAGTAGCTTGGAATTAGAGGGTAAGGAAGCCAAGCAATTGGGATCCCTTTCTAGGGCAGGGGGCATTGACAAGGTGATTGGGAAAAAGACACAAGCCCTCAGCCTCTGGAGGCGACTTCTATCGGGCGTGAGGGAAAGGTATCCCTTCAAGGAAGATGTTGTATGTCACCCAGGCAAGTGGACCACCATGGAGAAAGGTATCCAGTACCTGAGGGAATTAGCCGTGCGGGAGATGGTTTATTATGACCCAGACGATGGGCAGTTACCCACAGATCCAGATGAAGTCCAATGTGCACGACCCATGTGGCGGAAGTTTGTACGAAGTACACCATCATCGTATGCCAGTGCATTGGCAGTAGTGGACTGGAAAGATGAGGAGGAACGAACAGTAGATGAATTGGCTCGCCGACTTCGGCAATACGAAGAAAGTCTCACTTCCTCCCTCGTCGCGGCTGTGGAGAAACTGCCAGACACGCTAGCCGAGAAATGGTCCCAAGAGTTCCAGCGATTTGAGGATAAGTTTGGCCGCCCACCTGTATGGACCAATACCTCAGCTATTAGGAGAAGGTATTCTTCTGGGCAAGAGAGAAGAGAGAGAAGGTATATACCACGGGGTACCCTGTGGTTTTACCTGCTTGACCACGGAGAGGATATGAGAAAGTGGGATGGAAAACCTACCTCAGTCCTAGATGCACGGGTACGGGAATTGCGAGGAAAAACAACTAAAAATGAGGGTTCTTCCAGGAAAATGGTTGCTTCAGCCTCCAGTGAGCACTGCGAGCGATGTGGCCGACAAAGTGGAAGGGCTGATCTTACTCCTGATTCTATGAAAAGGAATTCTAATCCATTTTTATAAGTGAGTGGAGAATCCTATGACCAGCACTAGAGTGGCCCTGCCTCCAGCCAGGCGGAGGAGAGGGACAACCGGGTTTACTGGACTGTGTGGATTTGATGGCCTGGCACATCAGATCCACAGGAGTATAAAGCTCTAGTAGATACCGGTGCACAGTGTACTTTAATGCCATCAAGCTATAAAGGGGTAGAACCTGTTTGTATTTCTGTGGTGACAGGGGGATCTCAACAGTTAACTGTATTGGAGGCTGAAATAAGCCTAACTGGGAATGAGTGGCAAAAACACCCCATTGTGACTGGTCCGGAGGCTCCATGCATTCTTGGCATAGATTATCTCAGGAGGGGGTATTTCAAGGACCCGAAAGGGTACCGGTGGGCCTTTGGTATAGCTGCCTTGGAGACAGAGGGAATTGAACAGTTGTCCACCTTGCCCGGTCTCTCTGAGGACCCTTTGGTTGTGGGGTTGCTGAGGGTCGAAGAACAACAGGTGCCAATTGCTACCACAAGGGTCCACCGGTGGCAATATCGCACCAACCGAGACTCCCTGATTCCCATCCATACGCTGATTCGTCGACTGGAGAGCCAAGGAGTAATCAGCAGGACTCGCTCACCCTTTAACAGCCCCATTTGGCCAGTGCGAAAGTCTAATGGAGAATGGAGACTAACAGTGGACTATCGTGGCCTGAATGAAGTCACACCACCACTAAGTGCTGCTGTGCCAGACATGCTAGAACTTCAATATGAACTGGAGTCAAAAGCAGCCAAGTGGTACGCCACAATTGATATTGCCAATGCATTTTTCTCAATCCCTTTAGCAGCAGAGTGCCGGCCACAGTTTGCTTTCACTTGGAGGGGCGTCCAGTACACCTGGAATCGACTGCCCCAGGGGTGGAAACACAGCCCTACCATTTGCCATGGACTAATCCAAAATGCACTGGAAAAAAGTGGAGCTCCAGAACACCTGCAGTACATTGATGACATCATCGTATGGAGCAACACAGCAGAAGAAGTTTTTGAGAAAGGGGAGAAAATAATCCAAATTCTTCTGAAGGCCGGTTTTGCCATAAAACAAAGTAAGGTGAAGGGACCCGCACAGGAGATTCAATTTTTAGGAATGAAATGGCAAGATGGACGTCGTCACATCCCAATGGATGTGATCAGCAAAATAGCAGCTATGTCTCCACCAACTAGTAAACAGGAAACGCAAGCTTTCTTAGGTGTTGTAGGTTTTTGGAGAATGCATATTCCAAATTATAGTCTGATCGTAAATCCTCTCTATCAAGTGACCTGGAAGAAGAATGATTTTAAATGGGGCCCTGAACAACAACAAGTCTTTGAACAGATTAAACGGGAGATAGTTCATGCAGTAGCCCTTGGGCCGGTCTGGGCAGGACCGGATGTTAAAAATGTGCTCTACACCGCAGCCGGGGAGAATGGCCCTACCTGGAGCCTCTGGCAGAAAGCACCTGGGGAGACCCGAGGTCGACCTCTAGGGTTTTGGAGTTGGGGATACAAAGGATCTGAGGCCCGCTATACTCCAACTGAAAAGGAGATATTAGCAGCATATGAAGGAGTCCGAGCTGCCTCAGAAGTGGTTGGTACTGAAACACAGCTCCTCTTAGCACCCCGAGTGCCAGTGCTAGGCTGGATGTTCAAAGGGAAGGTCCCTTGTACACATCATGCAACTGATGCTACGTGGAGTAAGTGGATTGCACTGATCACACAACGAAGTCGAATAGGAAACCCCAGTCACCCAGGAATTCTGGAAGTGATCATGGACTGGCCAGAAGGCAAAGATGTTGGAATATCGTCAAAGGAGGAGGTAATGCGTGCTGAAGAGGCCCCACTGTATAATAAACTGCCAGAAAATGAGAGGCAATATGCCCTGTTCACTGATGGGTCCTGTCGCATTGTAGGAAAGCATCGGAGGTGGAAGGCGGCTGTATGGAGTCCTATACGACAAGTTGCAGAAACTGCAGAAGGAGAAGGTGAATCGAGTCAGTTTGCAGAGGTGAAAGCCATCCAGCTGGCTTTAGACATTGCTGAACGAGGAAAATGGCCAATACTTTATCTCTGTACTGACTCATGGATGGTGGCAAATGCTCTGTGGGGGTGGTTGCAGCAATGGAAGCGGAGTAATTGGCAACGCAGAGGTAAACCCATCTGGGCTGCTGCATTGTGGCAAGATATTGCTGCCCGGCTAGAGAATCTGGTTGTGAAAGTACGTCACGTAGATGCTCATGTACCTAAGAGCCGGGCCACTGAGGAACATCAAAACAATCAACAGGTAGACAAGGCTGCTAGGATTGAAGCAGCTCAGGTAGATCTGGATTGGCAGCATAAAGGTGAATTATTCATGGCTCGGTGGGCCCACGACACCTCAGGCCATCAGGGAAGAGATGCGACATATAGATGGGCTCGCGATCGAGGGGTGGACTTGACCATGGACACTATTGCACAGGTCATCCATGAATGTGAAACATGCGCTGCAATTAAGCAAGCCAAGCAGTTAAAGCCTCTTTGGTATGGAGGACGATGGCTGAAATACAAATATGGCGAGGCCTGGCAGATTGACTACATCACACTCCCACAAACCCGTCAAGGCAAGCGTTATGTGCTTACGATGGTGGAAGCAACCACTGGCTGGCTGGAAACATCTCCTGTGCCCCATGCCACCACCCGGAACACTATCCTGGGCCTCGAGAAGCAAATCTTATGGCGACACGGTACCCCAGAAAGAATTGAGTCAGACAACGGGACTCATTTCCGGAACAATCTCATAGACACCTGGCCCAAAGAGCACGGCATTGAGTGGGTGTATCACATCCCCTATCACGCACCAGCCTCTGGGAAAATTGAGCGATACAATGGATTGTTAAAGACTACATTGAGAGCAATGGGTGGTGGGACCTTCAAACATTGGGATACACATCCTAGCAAAGGCCACCTGGTTAGTCAACACTAGAGGATCTGCCAATCGAGCTGGCCCTGCCCAATCAGAACTTTTATGTACTGTAGAAGGGGATAAAGTCCCTGTAGTGCACATAAAAAATATGCTAGGAAAAACAGTTTGGGTTACTCCTGCCTCAGGCAAAGGCAAACCCATTCGTGGGATTGCTTTTGCTCAAGGGCCTGGGTGCACTTGGTGGGTGATGCGGAAGGATGGGGAAGTCCGATGTGTGCCTCAAGGGGATTTAATTTTAGGTGAGAACAGCCAATAGATTAAATTGTATGCTATTAATTGCTATATAATCCTGCCACTGCATGTCATCATTATTATAATTATTATGTGCTATATTACTGGTATTACAGTAAGAATTACTTAGATTAATGAAGAATGAACTTTGACAAAACTGAGTGAAGTGCAGTAATGATGGAACCAGGACTGACTTCAGCATGCAACAATCCGACACCACACACCATCCTCCTGCTGCGCCCAATGTCACCTGCCTGCCACATCACACCGAAGCCCAATCCTGTTCTGCCGGCTGAGCGGACTTTGCATCATCCCTCCTGCCCAGACAGACTGTTACGATAGATGGAGCTCAAAGTCATGGACTGAATGAACTCAACACACATTTGATAGAGATGGCCCATAGACCGCGGGAATGATATCTATACGTATATATTAAAAGACAGGAAAGGTGAAGGTGATTAATTGGAAATGTATCAGAAAGTGTGGGATCTGGGCATAACGTAAATGGTATAGAATAAGGGGTGGATATTGTCCTGGTTTTGGCTGGGACAGAGTTAACTTTCTTTTTAGTAGCTGGTACAGTGCTGTGTTTTGGATTTAGTGTGAGAATGATGTTGATAACACTCTGATGTTTTAGTTGTTGCTAAGTAGCGCTTATCTTAAGCCAAGGACTTGTCAGTTTCCCACGCTCTGCCAGCAAGCAGGTGTGCAAGGAGCTGGGAGGGAGCATAGCTGGGGCAGCTGACCTGAACTAGCCAAAGGGGTATTCCATACCATGGAACGTCATGCCCAGTATATAAACAAGGGGAGCTGGCCGGGAGGCGCGGATCGCGGTTCGGGAAGTAACTGAGCATCGGTCAGCGGGTGGTGAGCAATTGCATTGTGCATCACTGGTTTTTTTCTTCCCCCCCTTCCGTTTTTTGTTGCATTCCTTTTCATTACTATTATTATTATATTTCATTATTACTATTGTTAGCATTATATTTTACTTTAGTTATTAAACTGTTCTTATCTCAACCCACGAGTTTTACTTTTTTTCCTTTGCTTTCCTCCTCCTCACCCCACTGGGAGGGGGAGGGGGAAGTGGCTGCGTGGTGCTTAGTTGCTGACTGGGGTTAAACCACGACAGTCAGCATGTTTACTGGGTCCCCTTTGTGGTGGCCAAAGGTAGAATCTTTGTGGTTCTAAAGGTAGTGTGGGTAAAGAAACCTGAATATCACTCCTCATTTGCTCAAAAATGAAGCAGTGTCAAAACAACTCTTTGCTTAGTCAGAAGAATCAGAAGACACTGGTCAAAAAAAGTACCACAGAGAATATATAGAGCTGTTCACTATTCAATAACTTAATTGATCAACTATTTCAATCATGCAAATGATCAGCTGGGTATTAGCAAGCAAAAAAACCTTCAAAGAACAGGTAAAAGTATGCGTCATGCCTGCCTGTGAGACACAAACCCTAACTCTAGCATGTATGTATTGTGGTGTGTAGGACCTAAACACTGCATGTGCCTGGAAATTTTTACAATAAACAAGGCAAGGCAGTCCTGTAAGACACTGCGTGTCATCATCTGAAGATACACAATTGCAGATAACTCACCATCAAACTGTCAGACCCCCTACCAAAGTGCACTTGTATAACCATAGCTGTGATAGTAATCTTTTTACATTCAATGACTTACTGCATTTACCCTTCTCTGAGTCTCAGGTTTAGTTATTAGCCTACAACACCAAATACAAGTTTGTATTTGGAAGATACTATCACTCAACGTAGATATATCAGGTAGATTAAAGTGGTCTTACCTTTGCCCATCTTGTTGTGTGCTTCTACACTGTATAGAATCATGTGTTCTTCTGCATCTTGTGACTGCCCCAGAGCTGTGCAACTCTCCCTCTGGGTATCCAGGCCATGCAAGATACAGAGACTCTTATCACATACTTACAGAATGGTTGAGCTAGGACACATGGATTTCATCTGGTCAGGCCCCTGCTCAAGCAGGGTCACCTAGAGCCATTTGCCTAGGACCATGTTGAGATGGGTTTTGAATATCTCCATGGATGGAAACTGCACACCATTTCTGGGCAATCTATGCCAGTGCTCAGTCACTCTCACAGTAAAAAAAGTGTTTCCTGATGTTCAGCTGGAACCTCCTATATTTCAGTTTGTGCCCTTTGCCTTTTGTCCCATCACTGGGCACCACTGGAAAGAGCCTGGCTGCCTCTTCTTTACACCCTCCCATCAGGTATTTGGACACATTGATGAATCTCCCACCTCCCCGAGCCTTCTCTTCTCTATGCTAAACAGTCCCCTCTCTCCCAGCCTTTCCTCATATGAGAGATGCTCCAATCCCTTAATCATCTTACTGGCACTTTGTGACACTATGTCTGCTAGCTCTATATCTGTATTGTACTGGGGAGCCCAGAACTGGACAGTACTCCAGGTGTGGCCTCACCAGTGCTGAGTAGAGGATCATCTCCCTTGACCTGCTGGCAACAGTCCTCCTAATGCAGCCCAGGATACATTAGCTGTTTTTTTGTCACAAGGACACATGGCTGGCTTGTGTACAACTTAGTATCCTCCAGGATCCCCAGGTCCTTTTCTGCCAAGCTGCTTTCCAGTTGGTCAGCCCCAGGATATACTGGTGCCTGGGTTTTTTCCTCCCCAGCTGCAGGACTTTGCACTTCCCCTTGTTGAAATGTATGAGGTTCTTGTCAGGCCATTTATTTCTCCAGCCTGTCAAGGTCCCTCTGGATGGCAACATGACCATGTGTCAGCCTGATGTATACACCTGATACATCATCGTGTATCAGGTGTATCAGCCACTCCTCCCAGTTTTGTGTCATCAACAAACTTGCTAAGGGTACACTCTGGCTGTTCAGACAGTGTTCAGTCCACCTCACTGTCTGCTTCTCTGTCAGGATCTTATGGGATACAGTGTTAAAGCCTTACTGAAGTAAACATAGACAATATCCACTGTTCTCCCCGTCTACAAGACCAATCATTTAATCATAGAACAGTATCAGGTTGGTCAAGGGTGACTTCCCCTTGTCTGCTTAGATCTTTCTTGACTGAGAAGATGTGCCTGAATAGAGATAGAAGGAAAATATGAATATGTCTTCAAGAGTTTTCCCAAGCAGAGAAGAACCCAGTGATGGGCATAACACTTTTGATTTTATTTTTGGTGACAAGGCAGGGTGAAATCTAGAAATTGTATCTTCCAAGATTTTTTATTTCAGCAATTCCTTCACTTTCACTTCAAGTCCTTAATATCTATTCACTAGGATGAACTGCCTGCATGTATTACGTATATCTGTGATGTACCACAAAGTGGCTTTTGACATTGTTTCTGCAGGGCATGATTGGTATCCTTCGGTAGAAGGGTATTTGAAAAAAAAAAAGGTTTATTTGAGGAACCAAACTGAGGCAGACTGGAATAAGATTTATAAAAGTCCTACTAAGGTACTATTTCCAATTTCCAGAAAGTCAAATTTAAAGTAGAAGTTTTCAGGGTTTTTTGTTTCTGCTTTTTGACTTTATTTCCTTTTATATTGTTTTTGAAAAAACCCTCAGTGTTTCAGGTGGAAGACACATGGTTTCCATAAACATTTTCTTACGAAGTCCAGGTTTTTCTACTAGAAAGCCTTAAAAAGAATCAAATAAAAAACTTTCTTTCTTGATTTCCTCCAGCATTAAGATACTCAGTAGGTTCTTAGAGGCCAAATATTGGTGAGCTATTCAGCACATATGCTGGTTTATACAACATATTAAGTGGATTAACACTTACACACCAGTGTGTGTTATACTATGAACCAGAAGGTTAGGAACAAGAATGACCAGATCAAAAAACTCCTATTGTTTACTGGATATTTTTACATTACAATGTAAATACTTATATAGATAGAAGTACTATTTGTTTGTACATTGCACAGTACTGTTTTACCACATTAAATCACAGCTAGGTTATCAGATGCAATAGCAATTACAGGACTATTGATGTGTGCTCTCATCTGATGTATATTGGCAGGCCAGTGCAGAATCTGGACTGTATCTCAACAGATAATTTCACAGCAGATATATTGAAATTAATATAATCCACCTCAACTGCAGCTAGCCCATATGTACAACCATTTTTTAAATTTAATTTTAAATTAGTTTAATCACTTTGTTAAGAATATTCTTGTCATTGATTACTGGATATCTTTTGTCATTATTACCTTAATAGTTTTCAAAATGCCATTCCTAAATCATAACCTTTTCTTTCATTTTCTGATCTCACTTTCTTTAAATTGCCTTTTTTTCACCATCTTCAATTCTTATTTCACTATTCTAATTGCATTATTTCATCATTGGCACCAAGCAGGTTTCCCTTACCTATCAACCCCTTTTTCTTCATCTCAGCTCAATATGTCTATGCATTACAAAATCTAGGCTCCAGTATAAATGTCCTCTTATACCTCTATAATTCTGCAGAAACAGCTTAATCATGAATCCCATTCACCAGTGTTACAAAGAAATGACAATATTTGTGAAGGTCGTATTGCTAGACTTTGAGTCAGTCAAAATATATTGGCTGTTTTTTAGAAGAAAGGTCCAGTTTGTAGGAATATTCTCCTTGCAAGCCCTTTAGCTTTGGAGCAGGCTACCAAAGTGCTCCATATTCTCATTCTGTGATTTAAAGCAACACAAACCACAATAAACACCATCTCTATATCTGGATAGGTGAGGAGGTCTCCTGGCAGAGATAGTAAGGTCTTAGAAAAATTTTCAATTGTTTAGTTACTGTATATAGTTTTTCAGATCCAATAGAGTTCAGACCACTGCTGTATTTTTCAAATCTGTAAACAAGAGCAACAGCTAAATATTTCAAATTACTAGATAAGTGTGGATATGAAAGAAACAGTTAAACAAATTAAACGCTTCTTGAAACTACTGTTAGAAAGGAAATCTTCACTGCACTACACGCTAAACAAGGTAATGGAAGTTACCTGTCTTATTTTTCTTCACACCCATGAATGTATTTGCTCTACCAAAATTTTGATGCTAGCCAGAGAATATTAAATTTTGATCAGAGGAAAAAATGCTTGTGCTGAAAGAAACAAATGGCTGAGAAGACAGAGTCACGTTGACACTAAACAATTCGTGTCTAAACCGGTTGAACAGTATATTGCTTGCCATTTGGTGATGAAAAGAATGTTATTGCTTTAGTGTACTGAAAGGGAAAATTATGGATGTTCAAGTGTGAACAGTGCAAAAGACTATCAAGAGCTGGGGATAGGAGCAAATTTTATGAAGGGCAGAAAAACACATTCATATGAAAGTATGGTGTGCTTTCAGCACTGCCTCTTTCCTTCCCCACTTCTCTTCTAACATTTATTCCAGACTTTCTCGCATGAGGGGAAGATATACCCATTGCCCCGTTCTAGTATATAGCATTTTAATCTGATACAAAGCTTGCCAACAGTTTTGACAGAATCTATAGCAAACTTTTCCACTGACTTTTCTAAATCTCTTGAGTATCTGGCATGTCATGTGAATGTTGTCACGTAAATACATCATGTAAAAAAAAATTCACGAGACCAGTCTCTGATTATATAATAGTATATCATTAGAGATACATATACATCTCCCTGATTATTGCTTGATAAAAGGGATGGCTGTGTGTATCTGCAGCTGGATTTGCTTTAAGCTCATGTTGTGTGTGTAGTTGCAGGTGAAGATACTAACAGTTCAGTTCTGAATTAGAGCATTTACCCAGTAAGGCTTTCTTTATTCTTTCTCTTTAATGCAAATGGTCACAATTGTTTAAGTTGATGTCTGTTTAGACTGAAACAACCTAAAAAAGGTATTACTTGTTCTTGACCTTTAATGGGTCATTGGGACTTAAAATGCCTTTATTAAATAATAAATGTTGCAACATTTTATGGAAGATCATACTAAGAAAGTGAAGACAACGCTTTTTGTCACTGCCACGATCAAGGAGACTTTCAGTCTATCAAGAAAACCAATGTATTTTTGGAACATGCAAGTAGGGAGACTGTTAATAGATGTTTATTTGTGGGTGTGTGGAAATCAAACCAAACAGCATTTCTTTCTGGTTCATTTTTCTTTAAAAAAAGGATACATTTAACATATGTAAGAAGTGCATACAGAAAGTTACTAGTATGCCAAATTAATAATATGCTAAAAAATTCTTGTTTGAATGGGTACAAAAAATGCTAGCAATATTGAGGAGAATGTACATATAAATTCAAATGTACTTAAATGATCTGATTTTTAACAAACACATTTATCAGAGCTTTTGTGATTTTTAGGAATTGCTTTGATCTCTCTTAGTTGAAGGGGCAAGATGGCTGTATGTGGAGAAGTCTGTTAATCCCAACTCACATGGAAATCCTGCCAAACTCAAAGTAAATTGGATACTGCATTGTTGTGTTAGACAACGGCACTTCATATCATTCCTCATTCTTTTAGCCAAAGCCCTCCTGTTAATTTATTTCAGTGATACAGACTAGCAGTCCCCACTAGCAGTGTTATAAAACATTACTCACAAACACATTTGTTATGGAATTGGCAGATAGAGCATTCTTTGCAGTTCAATTCTCCTGTTGATTCATTCCATTAGTCATAAATTATTTGACTTGAATGTCAAGATCTAGCAAGACTGTTCTTTTGTCAAGTTGAAATAGTGTTGCAAAGATTGCTATGCATTATAATTGGGCTGGGAATCAAAATTCACCTGTAATTCTTAGCCAAAATCAGACTGGCAGTGTTCCCTTAGTAAACAAAAAGATTTTCAGTTTAGAAATTGATTGCCAGCATTTACAAGAAAGGTACAATAAATGGCACTTGGAACACGGTCAGGAATGCAATTCCAAGAATAACTTTAAGCAAGAAGGATTAAAATACATAAACAGGTAAATTTATAAAATAGGACCTCCAAGAGAAAAGCTATGGTGGAAAGAACTCTAGTTCTTTAATTGCAACAAAGGTAAAGACTATAGCTGGCTGTGTTAACTTTAAAAATACAAAACCACTCTTGTTTCATTACTTCCTATTAGTGATAATCCCAGCATAGACGTGCATTAATTGCTCCACTGCTGGATTGTTAGGAAGGGGAAAACCTGGCAGTCACACAGAGACAAACCTGCTGCAGCTCCATGCCCCCAAGTCCAAGTGGAAGTGAGGCTGAGCATGCATTCCCAGTAGGCACATACACACACACAAGCACACACATGCACACATGTGCACACACACACACACTTGTGGTGGGTTGACCTTGACTGGCGCCAGACCCCCATCCAACTGCTATCTCACTATTCTTCCTCAACAGGACAGGGGGAGAAAATAAGATGGAAAAATGTCATGAGTTGAGATAAGGACATGGATATCACTGACCGATTATGGGCAAAACAGACTCAACTTGGGGAAAGTTAATTTAATTTATTGTCAATTAAAAATAGAGTAGGATGGTGAGAAGCAAATAAAAAACTAAAAACCACCTCTTCCCTCTTCTTCCCAGGCTCAGCTTCACTCCTTACTCTTCTACTCCCTCCCCTGTGTGGCAGGGGGATGAGGAATGGGGGCTGTGGTCAGTCCATAACACTGTCTCTGCCTCTCCTTCCTCTTCACAATTTTCCCCTGCTCCAGCATAGGATCCCTCCCATAGGATAAAGTCCTTCAGAAACTGCTCCAGCGTGGGTCGTTCCCACAGGTTGCTGCTCTTCAAGAACTGCTCCAGCATGGCTTTTCTCCATGGGGTGCTGTCCATCAGGAATGGAATGCTCCAGTATGGGTCCCCCATGGGTCACAGTTCCTGCCAGAAAACCTACTCCTGCATGGACTCCTCTCCATGGGCTGCAGGTCCTGCTCAGAGCCTGCTCCTGCATGAGCTTTCCATGGGCTTCATCTTCCTTCGTGGCATGTCCACTTGCTGCAGTATGGGGTCCTCCACAGGCTGCAGCATGGATGTCTGCTTCGGTGTGGTCCTCCATGGGCTGCAGGGGAATACCTGCTCCACCATGGTCTTCTCCATGGGCTGCAGAGGAATCTCTGCTCTGGCACCTGGAGCACCTCCTCCCCCTCCTCCACCTCTCACCTTAGTGCTTGCAGGGCCGTTTCTCTCACATTTCTTACTCCTCTTTCACACTCTGCTGCACAGTGTTTCTTACCCTTTCTTAAACAACTTTCCTCAGAGGTGCCACCATCTTGGCTGAGGGCTCAACTTTGCCCTGTGGTGGGTCCATTGGAGCCAGCTGGAACCAGCTGTGTCCAGCATGGGGCAGCCCCAGCCTCTCCTCACAAAGGCCACCCCTGCAGCCTGCCACTGCCAGCACCTGGGCATGTAAACTCAATGAACACCTAAAGGTCCTTACCTGACCTCACAGCTTCAGGGCATGGAAAGACTTTTGAGGCAACCTTACTATATAATGACTTTATAAACATTCATCTCTGTTGTGGTCACTTCATTTTCCTATTTTTGCGGAACATGCAGCTGAAGCCTTCTGGTACCCCATAAATGAAGCTAGTCTTTCCCCACTGCTCAATAACCTTGCCTCCAGCCTACAAAACACTGAAATGTAAAGAAACAGGCAAAAAAACCCCCATGTCAATAAGCCCTGAAGGTTAGCAAACTGAATGTCTTGGGAGTTCCTTTTTCACTGTGCCCTTGCACAGACTGAGGATGAGGGAAAACTGTGCTTTATAGTTACTGAGAACCTGAATCATCACCCTGAGTTCCCTGTCCACAACAGGTGTGTCATTTCTACTGCATCTGCTTTGGGTATACGGTTTATCACGGTGTCTCTTTGGAGAGTGCCATGGAAACAGGCCACCCAAATGTGAGTAACAGTAAATCATTCTTCTGGCTTGGGGTGTGGTACTGAGAAGGACTGTGTGCCACAGAGAACATGTGGATAGTACCAAAATGGGCACTTCCAGTTTCCAGGGTGTCTCCACAAAAGTGTTTGAGCAATCTAGTTACTATTAGTTCAGACGGTCTGTCTTCAGGGTCAGAGAGTGGTCTGACATGCAGACAAACTGTGATGAGTTTGCCGGTGTGCAACGGTAGTTCAAGTAGCGTGGATGTGCTCACAGTGGTTTATTGTGTGGCATTCTTTTGTGCTACAGGTGATATCTATAATTCCACGCTCTTCTGCAATATGTTTTATGAAACTTGTTTGCATGTGGAAAGTATTTTTCCCATAAGGGACATCTGGACTAATTTGTTCTGAAAATTATTTGCTTTTGTTCATCAGTCTGACAGCCTCATCAGTTTGATATATGGAACAGTTTTGAGGGCTTTTATTTTTACTGTAAACCTTCCCCACAGGAGTCTTCCACAGAGGCCATGTGGATTGTTGTCCGGTTTTCTGAGATATCCAGCCTTAGAGACCTTGTACAATTATACAACCAAGAGAATTCAGAGTCATGGACATTCTTTCATGCTTTTAGTTCTTTTTTTTCTGCTTCACACAACACAGTGGTACGGGGGGAGATAGCTACTGAGAACAGAAGAAACAGTTTGCTAGAAGAACAACTCTGTGTCTGGGTTTCATGAAACTCTATTATGAAACTTCTTCCCTCAGGCTTCATAATATTTGATCACAGTGTTGTTACTGAAAATGTCATTGCTCCTCACCAAAAGAATTTTTGGAGCTTGCTTTCTCCATTGAAATGTAGTGATTTCCACTGTTTTTGTTGAGCATAATCATCCTGATTTGAAGAACAGCAGCCAGTTTTACTTCATTTTCTATTCTGCCCTCTGGTTCTGCTATTTCCCTGCTAATACAGAGTCTTTTTCAATTGTTAGTAGTTGAATCATTTCCTTCCTTTCATTTCTGATTTTCTCAGGCAACGTTCTTTTACCTTTAAGTAGTTTTTCCATTATAGTTTATTCACAGGCCAGATTAATAGCACTTCCATATGGATATCTACTGTTTCATCCAGAACAAATGTAAAATTCATCCACAAAAATGCTGAGTATTTCAAGTGTGCTGATTCAAATTTAATCCCACACCTCTTCTAGTGTAACATTAATAGACTAAAGATAAAACTAAAAATTAATGTTTGCAAGTGTTAATTTTATCTCACGATGCAGTCTAAAACACATCACAGAATCTGGAGTATCATTTTATTCCTGCTAAATATTCAGGAAAAATCAAGTCATGTGATTGTTCTCAGAATAACTGATTCAATTATTTATTTATTTTAAAATGTTGCTATTTGGAAGATGGAATTTGAAGTTCTGCTTCCTGGAGAAGCTGATGGAATGCATGCAACAACATACATTTTCTTATGTTCTTTTATTTTGAATATTCAAACTTTGTTTGACTTTTAGGTGATATATTAGGCTATGTTTTAAGACAGAAAACATGATATAAACACTCAGTTATGTTTCTCTTTTTCCAAGCCTCTCTGGGAACGTGCAATTATCATTGTTGTATAACTATATTGGGTTAACTGATTACCTAAATAGATGCTCTGCAGGAGGACTGCAATGAAGAGGTATAGTAGTTTAGTAAGACTCTTACCTAACATGAAGAACAGGCTAGCACAAGGAGCGTGTATGACTTTCTGAAGGAACTGAGTCATATTTTTAGTAGAACATTAAATATGGTGAACACAAAGATGATGTAACATGTACTTATTCCTATTTACATATGCTTTTCAAATGCTTTCAATTCCTTGTATTTCACAGAATCACAGAGTAGCTGAGGCTGGCAAGGACCTCTGGAGATCATCTAGTCCAACCTTGTTGCTCAGGTAGTGTCAACTAGAGCAGGTTGTCCTAGACGATGTTCAGTCGCGTTTTCAATATATCCAACTATGGAAACTCCACAATATCTCTGTGCAATCTGTTCTAGTATTCAACTACTTTCACAGTAACAAAAAGTACCGTTCAGACTGCATTTTCTGTATTTTGGTTTGTGTTCATTGCCTCTTGTCCTGTCACTGGTCACCACTGAGGAGAGTCTGACTCTGTCTTCTTTACACCCCCCCTTCAGATATTTATGAACATTGATAAGGTCACCCCCAAGCTTGTCTTCTCCAGGCTGAACAGTCTCATCTCTCTCAGCAATCTTTGTTATGACAGTTACTCCGGTCCCTTCATAATTTTTGTGGCCCTTTTCTGGACTCCCCTCCAGTATGTCCATTTTTCTCCTGTACTGAGGGAGCCCAGAACTGGACACAGATTCAAGGTGGGTCTCAGCAGTGATAAGCAGAGGTGAAGGATCATCTGCCATGACCTTCTAGTAATGCTATTCCTCATGCAGCGCAGGACACCATTGGCCTTCTTTGTTGCAAGGGCACATTGCTGGCTTATATGTTCACCCTGTCCACTAGGACCCCCAGAGCCTTCTCTCCAAAGCTGCTTAGAGCTGGTTGGTTCCCAGCCTGCACTGGTGCATATGTTTTTCTCTCTGAACTCCATAAAGGTATTTCAGAAACAGGAGGAACAGTGTTATTGCTTCTGTTTTCCCTCTCAGTAATCACATTCATGAATGAATAACTGCAAAGCAAAAAGCTGAGGATTGCTTATCACAATAAACCAATCAGATGATTATTGTCAAGAAGACAAGGGGCTCATGAAGTTTGCTACATTAGTAAAAAAACAGACAAAATAACCTGAAAGCAGAGCTGACTTTGAAATATTTGCCCTGATAACAAAGTGAAAAGTATTACGTCAGTACCAATCAACTTACTGTGCTGTGTTTATTATACAAAAAGCATGAGCATACAGAAAGTGCTGGCTTAAATTATCCCCTTACCTGAGGAAATTAAACAAGCAATAGCTAAAAAGAAACAGATAGATCTGTTGTGCTTTTAAAGAACTAGCGCGATCTATGCTAGGACCCTCATGTGGCAAAAATTAGGTAAACATTGCCCTAAGGATGAAGCTTCAGTGGGTCTTATCATGTATCTGAAGTTAAAGCCATGAAGAAGCTTGATAAATGGCTTAACATCATGCCTATATTTGTCTCACTGAAGTCACATGTTTTAAATAACCTTTAAAGTTAAGTGCATAACTGCACTAGAACTGTGTGTTAGTATCTGTGTAGACAGCAATGGGACCAAATTCTTATAAAGTCTGTTTCTTCTATTGTACTTTATGGGTGGAGGATCAAGTCACTTTTAACTTCTTGGGAATTAGTACATACAAACCTGTAAATAAATTATAAATATCATGCAACAAATATTTTTATGTTTTACTCTGTGATTTTTCCCAAGTTATCCTGTACTCAGCTTCAGGATATTGAATTGAGGTCACCAGCTGTGTTTTCTTTAAATTGACATTAATTGGAATAATGCTGTGACTTGAATTAAAGGGCTAGGTACTTCCCTGGGGAATGCTGATTGGTGTCTGTGGTAGTGTTGTAATTATTCTACTGCTAGCATTACAGTGGCTGTTATGCAACTCCATGCAACGACTGTTGTGTAACTCCATTAGCTACCCCATGAGCAGGAGTCCTAGGTGCAGTAGAACAGTGGTTCACTTGAGGTTTAGTACATAAGAATAAAGATGTAAGTATTAAGGAGACACAAAGATATGAAGAATACAATAGAATATGATTTGTTATGAGGGGCCAGTTCTGTTTAGTATCTTTATCAGTGATCTGGATGAGGGGATCAAATGCACCCTCAGTCAGTTTGCAGACAACACCAAGTTGGGCAAGAGTGTTGATCTGCTTGAGGGTAGAAAGGCTCTTCAGAGGGATCTGGACAGGCTGGATTGATGAGCCGAGGCCAATTGTATGAGATTCAACAAGGCTAAGTGCCGAGTCCTTCACTTGGGTCATAACAACCCCATGCAATGCTATAGGTTTGGGGAAGAGTGGCTGGAAAGCTGCCCGACAGAAAAGGACCTGAAGGTGTTAGTTGACAGTCACCTGAATATGAGCCAGCAGTGTGTCCAGGTGGCCGAGAAGGCCAATAGCATCCTGGCTTCTATCAGAAACAGTGTGGCCAGCAGGACTAGAGAAGTGATTGTCCCTTTGTACTCGGCACCGGTGAGACCGCGCCTTGAATACTCTGTTGAGTTTTGGGCCCCTCACTACAAGAAAGATATTAAGGTGCTGGAGCATGTCCAAAGAAGAGCAATGAAGCTGGTGAAGGGTCTAGAGCACGAGTCTTATGAGGAGCAGCTGAGGGAACTGGGTTGTTTAGTCTGCAGAAAAGGAGACTGAGGGGAGACCTTATCATTCCCTACAGATACGTGGAAGGAGGTTGTAACCAGGTGGGTGTTGCTCTGTTTTCCTAAGTAACAAAGTGATAGGAGAAGGGGAAATGGTCTCAAGTTGCGCCAGGAGAGGTTTAGACTAGATATTAGGAAAAATTTCTTCACTGAAAGGGTTGTCAAGCATTGGAACAGGCTGCCCAGGGAAGTGGCTGAGTCACCACCCCTGGAGGTATTTAAAAGACATGTAAAAGTGGCGCTTAAGGACACAGTTTAGTGGTGAACTTGGTAGTGTTAGGTTTATTGTTGGACTCAATGATCTTAAAGGTCCTTTCCAACCTAAATGATTCTATGATTCTATGATTGTATAACAGCAGTCTCAGCACTCTGGCTGCCAAATCTTTATTCTTTTTCATTGTCTTTTTCTTCTTTTTTTTTTTTTTTGAAAGCATCAGAGTGAATGAGAAGTCTCAGGATAAATGAGAACTCTCAGGATAAAGAACAGATCTTGCTTATTGTTATGAGGAACTCTCCCAAGAATACAGGACAGCTTAGAGGAAAACACTTACACTGATGTAATATGGAAGAAAGATTTATATAAAGTAACAAACTGTGCAGAGGATCAGATCTGTGGATAATAGGGTTTGAACTGAGTGAATTTACAAGACTTAGATGTAAATTGAGCGTGAAGACTTAGAGACTGGTTTTGTTTCCTAATCTACAAAGTGCTCGTATTGGAGAGCAGTTTAGGCACTGATTAAGCTGAACAGACATCACTTGAAAAAAGCCAAACTCTCAACATTGAACTTTCATACTGAAAGAGATATGCCAGGGGCTTGAAAATTGTATGATAGGATTGAAAATTATATGATAGGACTGTTCTGGGGCTCACTAAGTTTCCAAGAACTCAGTCCTTCAACTGAATCAATTATTTCACCAGGAGTTACCCAGAAGAAGAACGTGATGTGAATGCTGACCTGTAGTTTCCTGCACAATGCAGTAGAGTTGTAAGTCAAAATACTCACAAATGTTATCATTAACTGGGATTTTAATTAAACTATATATTTGGCTCCTCCAACATACTATCTGTACAAAGTAAGGGATCTTTTCACACGTTAGGTAACAAGTGTTAGTCATAGAATCTTCCTGTAAGTAAAAAAATATTATGTCCAATTCTCTGAAAACTACTATTTTCTAAAACGGTTTTGTTGTACTATTTAATTCCAACTTCTAAAACACACCTAAGAATAAGTGGGCAAAATCATAATCCCACTGAAGTCAGGGACACAACTCCTTCAGTGAGGGAGGGATTAAGATTTTCTGAAACTATTCATGATTCAGATTTCTTTTTCTTCAAACTTCATCCCTTAATTACACCTGCATAACTTAGTACAAATAATAAATCTAGAAATCAGAAATATTTATTTAAATTTTCCTATTAGAAAATGGCAGTTTACCTTCTCCAAAAGCTTTTCTTCAAATGAACAAATTCTGATTCATCTCAGTGACATGGTTTGTTTTGCACACAAAAACTCATAAATAGACCCTACATTCCAGCAATCTAGCTGTATATCAGAAAAACAGAAGCAACAGAGAACAAAAGATCTGAGCCTTAGCTATGTGATTCACAACACAGACTTAAGTACGACCATCCTAACCCAACCAGAAGTCTGGTTTTTTTTCTTATTTGGTTCCTACTGAAACTGCTCAGCTCTGTAGAATATTTCAGGATTGACAGACAGAATAACCGTGTTTTATAAGGTTGCAGTTCTTTCATGAGATGACATCTAAGCTCAAGTCCTGGTCTTAATTCAGTGCAAGAAATTGTGAATACTAGTTTTCTCATTTCCCCTGAATCCTGACTGAATGTTCTAAATGGAACTAAGAGCTACAGTGGAAGAGCAGACAGGCTGTTTTTAGAGAAAAATTTCATAAAGTCTCATATGTCAGGTCTCAAACCCACCCAATACACAAATCAGACATTTTTGGGAATCAGGAAAATTCACACAGGACTGGGAAACTATCTTTACCCAATTCAGAATGCAAGATTCAATTTTGCAGGAAAAATATAAATGGAACAGCTGCACGTAACTGAGCGGAAAAGTCTACTCTTTACATTGCAGTAACAATTTGAGGTACTGGGTGCACAAATTCTGTGTAATTGTAAGCTTGGAGAGATATTAATTGTGTTGTGAAATGGACTCATCTATCAGGCCTATGATTTTCACCAACTTACATGAATTGAAGACTACTAGTACTTCAAATTGTTATTTCATTATTTTTATTATTTAATTTATGGGAAATGTCCTTAAAAACATTAACTGGAACTCAATGATCTATTTTCTTTGACAGGAATAATAATGATGATGAATATTTCATACACAGCCTATGTATGCCGTAGAAACCCAGCAAAAGAAGAAGAAATAAGAAAAAACCCCAGACTTGTTAGCACATTTTGGCTGTGACATGCAGATTTCTCAGAACAAGATTCCTATACACACGCGAAGATTGAGGTTCAAATGACAAGTATTTCATTAGGCGTAGTTCATACCCAGGAGCACATGATGATATTTTCTGGCTGAAAATATGCAATTATTAGTTAGAAATAAAATGACACCGTGGCATTACAAAATTACCTTTGTAAAAAGGAGAACAGATGACTACTCGGTGTGGTGACACTCCTTTTATTTTTTTAAAGTTTAAAAAGATCTACTGTTAATTACAAGATATAGCAGACACATTAAATCATCTGACACTAAATAATTTCTAAAGAAAATCTGGCCTGTTTTAAATCTGACTAGAATTTGGCCAACAGGACAAAATGGCTCTATTATGGTGAACATATAACTACAAGATATCTTTTAGAAAGTATACCAGGCAAAAATAAATTAATCCTGAAACCAAATAAAAAGGAAACAAAAGGAATTTTGACATTCACTTTAATGAAGTTGAGATTTCACCCTGGAAGCATATCTTCATCATGGCTTTTTCCATCTTTTGGATGGAAAAAAATCTCTAATTTACCTCCTGTGTTTTTTCCCTTTTCTGTAGCTATTAAGCTGCAAGAGTCCTCATATTTTCCTACCACCATTTGGACAGTTACTTATTTGGAAGCAATTAATTCCCAGAATTTCTGGCAATTTTACAAATCACAGTTTCATACAGGCAACTTACATGACATGTTGAAGATACAAACCTCCTTTAGCATAATAAATAAATGATTGTAATATTCAGATACCATCAGGAATGATATCGTTTCTCCTTCAGATGATGGAGTTTTACTAGTGACTTTAATGAGAGGAAAGCCATTTTGAGACCTTTTGAGTATTGCGACAAAAACTATAAAATTTCTCATGAAGAGAGCTAAAAACCTTTCTGCTACTATTTACTTGTTCAAGTTTATTACTATGATAAAGAACTTGTCATCTTTATACTACATCATAAAAAAACTATTTTGCATGTATAGAAGATATATATTGCATTTATAGAAGTAATAGAGTATAAAACAAAGGAAAACATTGAAAGTTATTTCTATTCTGTTTTCACGATCAGATTACATGATTATAGGGATTCTGAATATCTTACGCACATTAGTTCACCTACAAAATCTTACTTAATATGTATACAGAATATGTTTATCTTAGATGACAGAACTTTATAATTACATTTTTTTTCAGCAAAGATTTCAATTTGTGATGAAAAGTGAAATAATGTCATGCAACAAATACCCTATGTTCTACTAGCTTCCACTAGGCAACCATATTATATCCATCCAACACAAATCCGTCTATATTCTGTACTGGATATTTACTCAACAAAGAAAAGACCAGAAACTAGAAAATCCTTACCCATCAATCTGTTTGCCTCAAAAAAGCTTCTTTTCAGCAACCTTGGAGATAGAAGAATGGATCTTTCAGTATGCAGCATCTACTGAACTAAAAGAAAGTGACGGTATCAAAAATGTGAAAGGGAAAATATGTCTGTTCTGCAGCTGTCTGTCATTCTATATTTTTCTCAGCAGGTGATAGACTAATATTACTCCCACCAATGTATTAATCTATTCTTTCAACTCTTCACTGTTTATCTAATGTCAGGATGATATGGACTCAACAGGTTATTTACACTGCAAATACAAAATATTAAAATGTTAAATCTTCTACCCACATGTAAGGAGATTAGATTGGGAAACAAACAGGTTCATGAAAATTTGGAAAATATTTTAATGAATGAATTCTAATAATTGTTCACAAATTGTTTGCCACTGATACTCCTCTGCAAATATCTGACTTTTGATCTTCACAATTTGAGCTGTGCCCTTATTCATCTATTTCATGTAAGGTTGGTTCACTTCAGTATCAGCTGAATTTCACTCAGTTAATTTTAAATTACTTTAGGAACTGGTGTGTGTTTGTGTGTGTTAACAAGTCCCATTTATTTGCCACAGGTGTAAACTAGGGATGAAACTTTACAGGAAGTGAAATTTTAATTAGATTTCTATTAATAAAAGGAATATAACATAGTGTGCATATACATCTAATTTTATTGCATTCTGAATTCTTCCCATCCTCTGATCAAAGGCAGTTGCAGTCTAATATGGACACTGTGAAATGCTCAGTTGATCACCTGTGACTTGTGAGGCATGAATGCATTCTGTGCCAGCTGAATATAATAAAGCATGTAAGGAGATAAAAAGCTTTCTTCCCATGTTTCCTCCCTCATAAATCCACAGAAATACATTATAGTGCTGACAGTATGTCACTAATACTAGTTACTGCACTATGAAAATTTCCACATGGAAAATTTGAAAGGAGTCTTAGGTCAGGTCCTATTAAAAATCTGGAAGTTCTGTTACTCTTCCTCCACAACTCAGAAAGTCTCAACCTGACAGAAGGAGAGTAAAAAGTTGGAACAAACAGATTTTGTGTATACAGAAATATTAATCCCCTGTTTTGCAAACTGACCTGGAGAGAAAGGCTGGTATACCCTCCAGCTACCAGGTGAAGACATAAAGATTCTGTTCTTAGGGAACTTCCACTGCTTGAAGAATGAGTACAGTATGTTGGAGATACAGTGTTCTGGGATTTGATTTTCTCATCAGCAGTCTCTGTAATTCCTCATTCTAACCAACTAAGTGGAAGTGGTATTGGATGGAAGAGAGATGGGAATTCAGAAGACGTAGATCCCGTATTAGGTGAATGCTCTTCGTTTGGCCATCTACGAAATGCTTGGAAAATATTTTAAAAAATTATCAGCAGTGAAGTTAAATATTTCATCTGGAAATAAACACTGTCCAAAAAGCGGTGGTGAAAATCCAGTTCTGGCAGAACAGTTAAGGATCTGTTTCATGTTGCTAGTATCAATTTGTTTCATAGTTTCCACATATTACACTAACACACCATCCTTTTTAAGGAGTCTTGTAAAATGAGAAAATAGCTAGACTGTGTTTGTTCAATGTTACAGCAAGCAAATAGTGTGTCAAGGAAGCTCCCAGTGAAATTGGACTCCCCATAAGCTAACTGAAATTGATATTTATTTTCTCAATAAACCAGATATTGCCTGAATATTTTAGTGTTACGTGGTATTAACTGCAAAATGAATGTAGTGGATAGCTTGGTCAAAAACCCTTTTGTAACAGAGATGACTTGAAATAAGGATTTTATATCATTTAAAAATATATTCTTACTATTGCATTCATCATTTCTGCATACAGTTGGTTATTACCATTATATAAAGAATAGCTATATGCAGATGAACAGAGAAAATTACGTATTCAGCAGGCCATCTCTTTGTGCAAATTTGCCCTTTGTAAGAGTACGATCACAGTAATTTCTAGTGCAAATTAAATGCACACTTTAATTATTCATCTTTTCACTGTTTATGAAAGATCAGGTCCAGAAGTCAGTCTTTATCACTGATAAATGTCTGCTAGGACTGAAAGGTAGGGTTCCTTGCTGTGCTGGTTTTAGCTGAGACAGAGTTAAATTTCTTCATAGTAGCTTGTATGGAGATATGTTTTGGACTTGTGATGACAACAGTGTTGATAACACAAGGATTTTTTTGTTATTGCTGAGCAGTGCTTGCACAGAGTCAAGACCTTTTCTGCTTCTCACACTGTCCCACCAGCGAACAAGGTGAGGGGTGCACAGGAAGTTGGAGGGGACACAGGTGGGACAGCTAACCCCAACCGACCAAAGGATATTCCGTACCATATGACGTCACACTCAGCAATAAAAGGTGGGGGAAGAAGAAGGAAGGGGAACATATTCGGAGTTATGTCATTTGTCTTCCCAAGTAACAGTGACATGTAATGAAGCCTTGCTTTCCTGGAGATGGCTGTACACCTGCCTGTCAAAGGAAGTAGTGAATGAATTCCTTATTTTGCTTTGTTTTTGTGTGTGGCTTTTGCTTTTCCTGTTAAACTGTCTTTATCTCAACCCACACGTTATGTCACTTTTACACTTCTGACCCTCTCCCCCATCTGACCAGGGGGGAGTGAGTGAGTATCTGTGGTGCTTAGCTGCCCACCTGGGTTAAACCACGACACTTGCTTATGAGCTGACTAAATAATTTCCACTCACTTAAAAGTGGAACTCAGGCGCTAAAAAATGTGATCAATTACAGTGCTCCTTTACAATAATTCTGTGAGGAGAATCCTACTCCAGAGTACTTCTGGGCACAAGTCACCTACATTTCTTGTCCCAGATCCTGTTAAGTCTACTGCTATCTGATTGAGATATAAATCTCCTCTCACTGATGGAATGCTTTACTCTAATTGTAAGAAGTCTGAAATTCAGAACGGAATTTTCAGAACACAACTGTCTTCAGCCATGTCTGCCTGTCACTTTGAAGAATGTTTCAATTTTGCTTTAGTGTTGAGTATATCAATATACCAGATCATTGTCATTCTCTTAGTGCAATCACAATATGATAAATAAATACGTTTCATTTAGCTCTGCTACGGTTTGATCTACTCTAACAAAAGTGGCAAAAAATGTACTCTCTCTCATTTTAAATTGAGCAACAGCAGCTGTGCAGGATTAGTGTGGCAGGAAAGATTCCAAACAAGGATTCTTTTAATGCCATATGTTAGCGAGACCTGAAATGAAATATAGATTGAGAAACAAGTTCAAGACACTATATTCCTTTGAACATTAAGACCAATTGTTAAAACTAAAAAAAAAAAAAAAAGCCTTTTGTTACATGATATCAAATCTAATTGCAAAAAGAAAACCCAAACAGTCTCCACTGCATTCAAAGACTTCTATATTGCTGTCCTTCCATGACTAATGCTTACTTCGAAAAGAGAGCTGTCTTTTAAATGTCAGGTTTGTGTGTCATGTAGGAATGGAGAGGCCTTATTATGTGCAACAGAAAGACAGAAATATTTAACCTTGTCAGGAGATTGGCTTGGAATTCAAAGAGTGGGGGAGCGACCTTTGATTGCTCCTTGCATTACATGGAACAGAATTACTAGAGCTATGTGGATATGACTGAACATGAAGTGAATTTAAGCCTGGTTGTTTTGTAAAAACTTACGAGGATATGTGTAGAAGACAATACAGCTTCTGGAGGTTTTTTTTTTTTCTTTTCTGTATATTGACATATTGTGTGAATTCATCCTCAGCAGGTGCACATTTACAGTGGATAGTAAATAACCTGATTATTAATTCTATACAAGAAATTTGTTACTGTTTTATTTTCTAGGAATGTCAAAAAAGGAGAAAAATATAGGTGAAATTTGCAGTTTCCTTATAAAATGTGTGATGACCTTAGCTTATTCTTCTGCAAACTGAAAGTTTTGCAGAAAATTGCCTGGATGGGGCTTGTTAAAACTTGCCTTTCTACAAACTTTAACCTGTAATTAAGCAGGAGTGAGGGCTATAATCAGAATACTGCACTTAGGTATTATATTACACTGAGATAATAGAAGTTTACCATACTGTCTGTCACTTTGAATAACCTTTTTACCTTTGGTCTCCTAGACCTTGCTCCCTTTCTCCTACTTGTCCTCCTGCATCAGTTTTTGAATTTACCTAATGAAAGACTATCTAAAGACTTATTTTTAAGGGTACTAGTTGTAATAGGGTACATATTATCTGAATAGACTTTACCAATGAAAAAAGGAGAAATATAGCAACTAAGTGAACACTAATTGCTGCTCCAGATTTTTAATAGTTAGTTACATTAACTAACATTAATGGTTTTTAGACACTATAATTTAGACATAAACTATTGGTTTAGGTAATCATATTACTTTCAAAATCAGTCTCATTGTTAAAGCTAACACAGACTTCTTATCACTTGATATAATCAAATGATTGGAAATAAGAAACCCAAAGAAGTATTTCCAAAACAATTCAAAAGACTGTATTTAAAAATGTGCTTTTGTATCTTTCTAAGAAAATCCACTGAACACTTTATTGAACTGCAATAGACTTCACCACATGGTTAACTCTGGTGAAGTGCTTTGTTGCATCAAGACAAAAACGTGGCCCAGTTTTGCCTACTAGATACCGTCAGATAAGAATTTCATCCATGACTCAAGAATATCCTTTAACTTTGACTCATCTTTTAAAAATCAATTTAGCTGTCTTTTAGCTTGTATGGTTTCAAAATTGATGTATATGCCTAGAGAGTTTGATAAGTGTATTTTTATAAATTGAGGTGTAAATAATGAATAGACAATCCACTGTATGGTTTCTTTTATTTTCTTCAGTCAGTTTGAATTTAGTGGTTTACACCAGTACAATCACACTGCTGAGAAAAACAAGGAATGTTTTCCTTTTTAAATTATGAAAACAGCTATTTCACTACAGCAACTTCTTTGGAAAAAAAAAGTGAATTTCTTCAGTGGTCTACATTCAGCTCATCTTTTGTAGTTGTAATTGTTCCCTGATATGCCAATTCCTGATGAGCTCATTAGCAGAATTAGCTTCTAATTGTATCTATATTCCTATTACTGCATAAGCATACTTGTTCACTATTATAGACAACATTTTTCCTGTCATCAATATGACAACATTGAATTCCACAATATTATTGACTTTCTTAGTGCTGTGTTCATTGCAGATCCAGCTTAAAGATTCTACCCTTTCTGATTTTCAGCTCTGTTCTTTCCTGTTCTTTTCCCATCTGATTTTCCTCCCCACATCTACTGTAATTTCAGTTGTCTAAGTATCCACGCTTAAAAAGAATAAACAACAGAAAATGAAACCTGGTTTTGGAGGCTTTAAAACATCTGAGTATTTACCAGACACAATTTAGAACACAGGCACATAAAGAATTGAATTGGCAAAACTAGAAAGCTGATTGCCTGTAATGTGTGAGGAGCGAGAGAGAGTGGCTGCAGGCTAGGGAAAATGCAAGAAACCCCACTTGTTTGGATCTGCAAGCTACTGAATAGTAAGGCAGAATATTTCAAGTACAGATAGCTTGTCACACTGGTTTTGCGTGAATCTGAGATCAATGCAGAATGGTGTTTATCCCTGCAAAAAGCAATAATTGACCTTGCTTCTTTCTCCTCTTCGCAATGGGTACCATAATACAGATAGGACTAACTCAATGAAATCCTGAGTGGAATAGAGAAGGTAAATTGGAAAACTATTGTTCAATTCCTCTTATAAAATAAGAAGTAGAGACATTGTTAGCAGGTGGCAGATTGGAACAAAAAGAAAGAAACAGTTACTCACACAAAATGGAGTTTGGCTGCAAATTTTTTTGATATAAGTTGTATTGTTTAGGGTTATATGAGTTCAGAAAGAATCTTGACAAATTCATCAGGGAAAAAAGTCACTAAAAGCTATTGCATACCAAGATATTATCTTCTGGCTCATGAAGTCCCTAAATTGCAGACTGATGGAAGTTGGGAGAGTTTACTAAGTATTACTGTATGCTCACTCTATTCCTATATTCTTACCAAGGGATGCCATCCTGGGCACTATTAGAGAGAGAATACAGGGCTAGGTAGGCCCTTTGTCTGGCTCTGTTTTCATGTATGTGAATGTTTTGCTGCCTGTTTTTCTTATCAGTACTATTGTCTCAGTCACTCTAAATAACTTTACTAAGCAGTGATAAGTCCTGTTCCTGTTCTCTGTAATGATCTCAGCATCCTCTGTTGCACACAAGCCTAGTTACTTAGCAACGAATGAAATTGTAGACATTGTTCCAAGTAAAGAACTTCACATATTCACAGGCCCTGGATTTAAAATGCAACAAAATTGATTTCTATAGTTTGAGTACAGAGGCTGTGAATTTAAAGTGTTTCCATGAAGAATAAAGGGCACTAGAAATAATGCCTATCTTTCTTCTATTTTGACTATGCAATCACTGTTTATCTGTTTATTACGTGCCTGTGACAGGCAAGTGCAAGTGAGTGCTGGTATCCATCTGTTCCACTGTTTGTTTCTTTATGTTTAGAAGTATTTGTTTAGAAACACAATGGTGCTTTTGAAAAAAGTTCAGGAGAAAACACAAGAGCATCTGTAGTAAAATAATTGAATTACATTGACCATTATTTTTTTTATTGCATTGGTCATGAAATCACCAAACAAATAAGCATTCATTAACTGCTCAGTATCTCTAATATAAACAATTACGTTACAAAAATTATAACACACTTAATGTTTAGATCTAGAGTATCTATGAACAATTGAACCATGACCACTAATTTAAAAAGGGCAAACTTGACATCAGTGAAGTTCATAACAAGCTGCCATTGACTTCAGCAAAGAAAGGATTTCATTCAGAGACCTGAGGTACTGTAACATGCTTTTCTTATGGGCTGTTTGCTGTTCAAATTGTAATGCAATATTAACTTTTAATAACAATATAACTATGGAAATAAATATGCTGATATGTTTGACAAAAGAAATTTATCTCGTAAGTAAAAAATATAACTTGACACATTAACCTATGTGGTTGAGACATTCTGAGAAAATTAATATAATTTATATTCACACTTCCACTCTAATACAAAATATTTTTTAATAGTTATCTGACAAAATAGAATTCAGTTGGAAAAATCGCATCAGAATGCTTTATATTCATGTTTTCAATTATTTTTATATGTTTACATCAGAATAATTCTTTGTCTACGTATTCTTGTATGAATGTTTATCTGCCTTTGGACTGAAATACATGTAGAAGTGGCTTATGTTAATAGTATCCTGTAATCTATTGCAAAGACCAGCAGATTTTTTCTGTTTACAGGTATGAAAGGGAAATAATGAAACAACCAACCAACCAAACAAACCAACCAACCAACCCCAAGCTGTTGGTGCTGTTCAGGTTCTGTTTACCTTAATTGTAATTCATGTCAAGATACCAGGTTTCTCAGTTGGGCAAATCAGAGATTTTACTCAATTTGGCCTACCAGTTACAGAGCTCAGTACTGCATCAAGAGACTTGCACTGTAGTCCCAGATATGCCTTTCTAGATTTACTTAATTTACTTCATTTCTTTCTGCTCTGTTTTTGCATTCATCTTTTGTCTCTCTTATCTATTTCAGTAACAAACCCTTCAGATCACAGTGGATCACTTAGCATGTGACTGCACACTGTGGCCAATCAGGATTTGAATTTCTATGGAACATAAATGCTGAGTAGTAAGAATAGAAATTGTGTGTTCTAAATGCCATTTACTGTTTTGAGCTTACTCTGGTATTGCCTACTGACTTTCACTGAATAATAATGGGTACACACAGTGTCTTGGTATTTCTTTCCTAAAAAAGCATTCGGTGACGTGTATGGAGGTATTGTTTATGTAGCAAGAGTAGTAACCCCAGGTACTTTTCCATTCTTGCTTAGTCAGATATGGTTCCACCTCTTACAGAGATGTCTCCTTCATAGTATTACCTTGTGGGAATCAAAATAAATATTGTTTGTGTGCATTGAGAACAGTGTCCATTGTAACGGTACATTGTGTACAGTGTCCATGTGCCTCAGGTTGGGAGTCTGTTTATTTCTTGGCTAGTGTTTCTCATGACGCGCAATCTGACTTCTCCTTTGAAACATTGCAAATAACCCAAATCTGTCTGCTGAGCTCAGTTCTTACATGAGAGAGACTTATATGATAAACCCCCCCAAATATTCCATGAGAATCTGAATCCAGTGGATAGCAATCCTGTTAGATATCTTCCTTTATTTGTATCTCAGCCTGCCCACCTTGGTCATACAGTTTTCATGTAGAAATAAGCTGGACATGGCAAGGTAAGTCAGAATGAGTCCTGAGTGGAGCATGCTTTGACACCTGCTGAGCTTAAGATGGCCATTGTCAACTAGCAATAATGCCAAGAACCTGTCTAAGCTACTGTGTCCCACCACACAACAGTGCTGCAATAGATCTTGTTGGATAAGCCACTGAGCAAATGTTGAGTTTTTACCAGTGATTTAATTTTTTAGGAAAGGTGATTTCTCCTAAATTAAAACATTAACAACCAAAAGGAAATAACATCTCCTAGTTGAAGCAAAGCTTATGTTGGTTGTACTGTCTTCCAACCATTGAAATACTTTCATTTTCATTTGTTTTGTTTCACTTCCATTAAAAAAAACTTGGAAAAACACACTTTTCTGCTCAGAAGGTCTGTTTTGACCAATACTTCTTTCACTGAAAAATGAATTGTGAACCAAAAATTTAAGCCTACTCCTCTGCAATCAAAAATAGAGAGTGGAACTTGGAGGAAAGCTTAAAGGTGAATAGGATTGGTGTTCACTCTAGGTTTGGAAATGTAGCCATTGCAAAGATCTGGAATTATGTGTTGCACAGGAAAAACAACTTGTGGTGTAAAACAAGTATAAGATAAATTTGTTCTCAAAGAACTGTAAGAATATGCTATTTATTCTTAAGAATTGTTTACTGGCAGTTTATTTCTGCACTGGTAAAGACATACATTGAACATTGTTTTGCCGTGAATGGATTTCCCATTTGAATGATTCTTTTAGGTGCCGTTGCTGTTTGCAAGGATGAAATTTCGCAAGAAAACAAAACTTACATCCTGTAAAATCTTTCATGACCTACTTGTCCAGCCCTAGATGCACTCTCAGTCTCAGAAATTATCAATAGAAATAACCTAAAATCTAAACAAGTCCAAGAACCTTGCTGTTTTCAACTCTTAGATATTATGGTTAATCTCCAGTTAGGTGAGGGACACAAAGCTCACCTTGGAGAAAGAATCTCAGTTTTTTGATGAGGAACCATAACTACTCAGCAATCTGATGCAGACATAAACAGATCAAACCCTTTCCTGCCACTAGGAAATAGAGAGGAAGCTGAAAAAATTAAATGATAATTTAATGACCTATCCTCCAACAGATAGTGTGCTGAGTGCCCATGATGTTATGGTGTTTTTTTTTTTTTTTCTTTTTTTTCCCTAACAAATTTTATTCAATAAAGACCTTGGCAGTTCTTTTTTCTGTTTCTTGCAGCATTTTCCATGTATTTTTCAAAATAAAATGAAATTATTAGCTTTAGCTGAAAAGTAATGAAACTTCAGGAAAATGTCAGTAACTCCAACATATCTGATCAAATTACATATTCATTGTGATTGATATAACTTGATTGTTTCTACTGCCATTCCAGTTTTGTGAAGTGCTTTATCAACAAATTGCATTTTATTACACAAAATCAAAATAATGATCTGATGTATACATTTTTTTATGTCCAGCAGCACATTCTCTGCAAGATAAGGGAAGAGGAAATAATAATTTCAGTGTTTGAAAGAGTCCAAATTTTCTTTCCCTTGTCATATCTTTTGTTTTTAAGCTGCGTGAACTCAATTGAAATTCTGATGTTTTCCATGAATTGTTTCACTCAAATACTGTCCTTACATTGTATTTAAAACCATTCTCATACTTTGCAAAGAAATTATTGATTAAAAGAACTAAATCAGCTGCTGTTTTTCTGTGCCTACTGATTTTTAATTAACTAAGCAATGTTGCCATCTGTTTTTCTAGGTTAAGTAATCAGATGGACAAGAATAAGGAGGCATGCTCTGTCTTCCAATGTGCCACGGAGTGACTGTGGAGCTGTGCTACAAGTATTACTGCAACAGTGAAGTTACTTTTGCTCCCATGACATTGCCTTTATGACAGGAAAGGACTGGCTCAAAAATGCTGGTCTTGCTTCTAGGAACTTGCAGAGCAGGAGTGTATATGATGATCCTTTGTATTGCCACTGGCTGAACATACTTGCAGTGCAATTCATCTTAACACAGCAAAGCAGAAAAGTGTTTCTGGCTTTTAAAAGCCACCCAATAAGTAGCATGTTCAGGTCATAAGCTCTTGGTTGTCATGTCACTCAAGAAAATTGGTTTGCCCTGGTAAGGGGAGTTTGCCACAAGTACGATAGGAAAGAAGGTCAGGTGGGACCTGACTCCCCTTAGACACAGAATAGCAGTGCTAATAACTTCTGTATCAGGTTCTTTTCCATCTGCTCTCCACTTACATGCATTGTCTATGTTAACATGGAAAAAGTCACCGCAGAACTGACTGCCATGGATAGTAAGAGCTACAGCAGATAAGAGCTCCTGGAACCTAGAATTCTTGCTGTCAACTTGCCACAATATGGAGAACCACTTCTGTGTCACAGGGGCCTCAGAAAAAGATCCTCATAAGAATTCTTCCTGAGAATGGTGACTGTCCCCCCAAGGCTGCTGTGTTCTGGGTAAAATGAAAACACAGAAAAGCACATAAGCAACTAACATTTGTACATATAATTATTAGGTTCTGTTCATAAAGATAGTTTATACAGTTTTATACAGTTTATGATTTTTTATTGGTGCATCCTAAGACCTTATTAAAAAACCTAACTGGAAGTCATCTATAATTTTTCCTTAACCCCAAGAAAACAGCTGATTTTTTGACAGGATAGCTCTTTTTCTGAGGAAATTACGTAGTGATTAGATTGAAACAACAATAAAAAATTATGAGAAAAGACAACAGAACTGATCTTAATTATTTTACTCCATATAGTGTGTGATGTAAATTACAGGTTATGGATAGGTCACATAATTTGGTAGGTAGAAAACCCACATTTATTGCATTTTAGTATTGATTCAGTTTTAAAGTGGGCATAATGTTTGTACAAGTAAGAAATTATAAGAAAGATTGTAATTATGCATTGTTCTGTGGTCTTTTAATTCTAATTTTTGGTAGTTACGAGCAATTGAGATATTCTGACATAAGTGGGGGAAGGTAATATGGAAATTATTTCTTTAACAGAGTAGATGCAAGCTTTCTGTTTTGTAATCCAGATTTATGCAGGTAGAAATATAGGGTTGGTAGCAATCACACACTTGATCTTAAAAAAATTCTTCGGCAATAGCTTGTGTTCTTCATGAGGAGTTTAACTAAGAAGTGAAAAAGCATGAGAAATATTTACTTTACCATAAATTAGGTTCTGTTAGAGTGAGACACAGGATTCTGATTCTCTTTGACTCTGAGCCTCCAGGGCACAGAATATTTGCACTCTGTGGCAAGTCTCTAAATTCTGGTCCTTCTGTCGTCTAGAGTAGGGACCCCGGAAAACTGCTGCCTGTCTTCCTTCGGCCCCATGTTTAAGCTTCATTACTGATAAAACCAAGGCAGAGAAGTAGGAGGAGGAAGAGCAAGGGAAAACATTGTATTTATTGGAGTCTTGCTCTGACGTGGACTGAGGTGTGAGCTGGACATGTGGTCATACCTGGGATATACGATACTCTCTTGAGACCCATGGTATAAAAGTAGCCTTTCAAAAAACTGCCAGTAGCTAGAGACTTCTGCTTTGTAAACCCAAATTTCCTTTAGGACTGAGACAGGCTTGATTATGATATATCAGGATGTTCAGATTTACAGATATGCTTCATTTAAGAATTTCTAGTCATCTCTGGTTAAAAAGGAGGTTTGCATCTGGAATTACTGATATTTACTTAATGCAGATCTTGACAAAACATACTTTAGATTTAAGATTTTTCTCTGCTGCAAATGAAACAAGAAACCATTTAGTTCACTCAACATGCAACAGCAGCCCAGGAAAAATGTGATCCCAGAAAAATGCCTACATGTTGTGAAATCTGCATTATAATGTATATGTGTACAGATGTATGTAATGGTATATTAACATCCATAATTGTTCAGCATCTTCACTACCTACAGTTATACTTTGATGCTTCAAATTTTCTCAAGAAATCCATGTTAGATTTGGAACTTTTAGCAAACTGAAACTAAAATGAACCAGAAGCAGTTCTGAGGAATCAGTATACAAGATTTTGTATAGATATTTGGATATTTGGAAAGAATATGCTGCTTAAATATTCCAGCCACTTTCCTTGATAACCCTTCTAGCCTACACATCTGGGTTTCCTTTCTGTTTAAAACAAACTTCAATATTACTAGTTATTCCTCATTTTACAGTCACTCATGAATATTTTTCATTGTTGCTGTTGGAGATTCCCCAGATGTGGCTAGAAAGGGACAACACTGATAGTTCCTATCAGGAATTATTCAGTGAAGTTTTTGATAAGTATGGATTGACTTGAATGAATTTTCTATAAAAAGTCTTGGGTTTTTTTTTTTTTTTTGCTTTTCATTAAGTGTTTCTTTGTATATGGGTGCATATCTGTATATATATCTCATCATGATATAGGTACATATATATATGCGGATTGTACTTGTGATGTTAGAATATGCAGTTTTACACAAAATAAATCAAGAGATTTGAATATATTTCTGTTGGTATGTATGACAGTAAATAGTGGATAAATTCACTAATATCTGAATGGATAAAAATAATATTTGTGTCTCATCTCCTGCAACAACTGGTTTGAATCAGTGAAGTAATACATAATGAAATACTCACCTCAAGGAAAGTGGTGCCACTGCTGCAGCAAGTGCTTTTCATTGCATTTGAAAAAGAGACATCAAATTTGTTTGGTTCCATTTCTGTGAAATACCAGGAAGGTCACTATTCTATTGGCTGTTTATAAAATCCTGATTAAAATCAGGTTGTGAGATATATAACCAGGGTATCTAAGCAAATTATTATACTGGGCTGAAAGGAGGCTTGATTTGTACAACTGTTGTCTTATAACACATACTTCTAACCCAGCAAAATGATAGAAGTGCTGTCTCGCTGGAAATCAGAATTGTAGTGGAAAAGGGTACTAGTTGCTGGGGACATGATATTACTTAAGCATTTTTTTAATCCTTTTACCTGCCTGCAGACTTACTTATGGGATGTGCCTGTCATACCACAAAGAAGAAAAATGGACGAATGAAACTGTTATCTGTTAGGACAATAGACCTTTTAAGAGAGGAGGAATGTTCTGGTAATCTGACTATCAAGGGGAGACAAGCTTTTTCCCCTGAAATTGTAACCTTATTTGTTGTTATAGTAAAGGCTCATCGTAGTTATAAGCCCTGATACTCTTTTTTAAGGCTTTATCTAGAATTAGAGCATGTAGTAGGTGGAGGGATGTATTCAGAACTCAACTGGAAAAGGTCATGAGTGACCTGATGTCCTGGTTTCGGCTGGGACAGAGTTAACTTTCTTTTTAGTAGCTGGTACAGTGCTGTGTTTTGGATTTAGTGTGAGAATGATGCTGATAACACTCTGATGTTTTAGTTGTTGCTAAGTAGCGTTTATCTTAATTCAAAGATTTTTCGGTTTCCCATGCTCTGCCAGCAAGCAGGTGTGCAAGAAGCTGGGAGGGAGCATAGCTAGGACAGCTGACCTGAACTAGGCAAAGGGATATTCCATACCATGGAACGTCATGCCCAGTATATAAATAGGGGGGAGCTGGCTGGGAGGCGCAGATCGCGGTTCGGGAACTAACTGAGCATCGGTCAGCGGGTGATGAGCAATTGCATTGTGCATCACTGTTTTTTTCCTTCCCCCCCCCCCCCCTTTTTGTTGCATTCCTTTTCATTACTATTATTATTATATTTCATTATTACTATTGTTAGTATTATATTTTACTTTAGTTATTAAACTGTTCTTATCTCAACCCACGAGTTTTACTTTTTTTTTCCTTTGCTTTCCTCCTCCTCACCCCACTGGGAGGGGGAGGGGGAAGCGGCTGCGTGGTGCTGAGTTGCTGACTGGGGTTAAACCACGACACCTGATCAAGCTTAAAATCAGTCTCTAACTTTGAAGCTGGCCTGCTGAGTGGCCAGATGCCCCTTGCAATGCAAACTGTATGATTATATGTTACATTGCAATTACATTATACTACATTAACTTACATTTTCCTTTCAACAATAATAAAAAACAAGATTGCAGTCAGAATAATCTCCGTCTTGTCAATCTCTGTCCTAGACAAATGCTAACCCAGGATATAGTCTTCATTTAACTATTACACATTTAGGACAGATAGTTCTTCTACATAACAGAATCAAGCACTATATTAAGAGAACTGCAAGTCATTTGCAACTGAAGAATTACATATGTTTGTATCAAAGCTAATCTTTTTTGATGCATGTTTCAATAATTAACTTTTTTGTGGAGGCATCAATACATTCCTACAAGGCATTGTATGGGTTTGTTTTTTTTTTTCTTCAGAGTGATGCAGAGTAAAATCTAAATAACAAGGTATAGCACTTCTATTTTTTAGAGGAAAACCAGTTATGCTTCAGAATTCTTTATTCAGCTCTCAGCAAATTGCGTTTTGACTCTATAATCTGATTTTCCATGCTACAGAATCAGATGACATAAGTGGCAGAGGAGGCTTGATGGAAGACTTGGCTTAGAGTGCATTTTTTTCTTACTCTGTAGTGAATAACATGATGTTATTTATGTATTTTGAAGAAATCACAAGTATGCACATTAATCAGCATAAGAATAAATACTATTGTTTTTTAACTTTTACTATATAAGAAGAAAGCAATACAAAATTTCCCTTCCTTGCATATGGACTTTGGATATGGGTTATACTTGATCATACAAAATGAAATATAGTTATAATTACAATTTCAAATGTCAGTATAGATGAGAAACCATTTAATAAAAAATGTATTTCAATGATTTTGCAGAGTCATTAAATAAATCAACATTTGATTATGTAGCTTTAAAAATACGTCACATGCTTTTTTGTTGTCATTTAGAGTACCACACTCAGATTAGGTGCTGCTACACAGTCACAGTTGTACTGTGACTGTACAGTCACAGACCTGACTGTAGCTGCTCTGTTCTTTGTAGCTATACCTTCATTTCTTCAAGTATGAGAAAAAGAGTAACAAGTGTGTTGGCATGATTACGGCCATGTTTTGAAAGGTTGAAATCCTCCTGCAGCTCATATTTAAGTACCATAACATAAAGTTCCCACCCTCACTACTGTGCCCCAAAGCTCATTATGGAATGATCTCTTTTTACTGTTTGGAGAGTGCAATTTTGGCTCTTGCAGAAGTCCATGATCTTTGAGGTAGCTGATTTGGTAGGTGTGCTGACAGCATACCTCATTCACACTGTGAAGACAGGCCCTTTGCAAAATACTCTTAAAGATGATCTTTTCAGAAAAAGGCGGTGCCAGCCACCTTTCTAAAACAGCTTGACAGTGAACCGTCATGTGAAAGAGCCTTTTTAATTACATTCTGTATTGGGAAGAGACTCAACCTCATGCTTCCCACTTCCCTGGAGAAGCTACCAAGCTGTGTGCTAGTGTGGAGAAGTAGGGGATACTTTCCATCCACCTCATTGAATCTCTGCTACTGTGTGCTTGTAAAAGCTGTATTAGTTATAGTGCCAGAAGGGAGGCAAAGAGAGTCTGACTTGGAAAACTAGTAATAAGAGCATGCATCTGAGATAAGGCAGATGAATTTAATTTGTTTCTCTTGGATAATTTCAGAAAACACACAGAGGTTGTGAGGGTTGGGACCACAGTCTCAGTCAGCTTAATAGATTGTCCTGGTAACAGATTCAAAGTTGAGATTCTGCTTTCGTATTACATGGAAGTTGTATGCATCACACCACTTTAAAGGGAAAGCATTTTTTCTGTTCAGCTCCTTGAAATGAAAGTAGAGGGTGGTTACCCTCAAAGTGGTCTCTCGATGCTGGATCCACTAAATGGACTGGAGGGGACTGCATTCCCAGATCTTTGTCCAAGCTCCACATTTGGCATGGGAGTTTTTCTCTTCATCCAAAACATTTCCCAATTTGTATCATTAGGCAGCTTCTGTATAAGGTGTGGACAAAGCTTAAGCTCATTCTCTTGAGACTTTAAAGCAAATTGACTGGGGAAGCCAAAGGGACTGTCCTAGCCCCTTCAACACTCCACGTTAGCACCATATGTGCAGTAGCACCCTTGCATATGCATGCCCGCAGTGCCCATCCCAATGGCTACAGGGTGGCTGCAACAAGAGTTAACTCTCCTCATAGCAGGTGCTCTCTGGAGGTTGATCTCAAAAATAGTACCGAACTTAGCATTGCTTAAGTATTTTATTGAATCTAGCTGCAAACGTCTACGTGTATTTCTCCTCCTTGCTCAACAGGCTGCAACCTGAAGTCCAAAAAGGAACTGGCTCTCCTGTTTTATACCTCCCCTGGATTTCCACGGTGGCAGGACTGAGCCCCTCCTTAAGAGGAAGATGAACTGTTGACTGATTCCTGGGGAGGCGAGCAATTAGTGCTCATCTAACTGTCCCCAATTAAACTGAATTCATGACCAGAAAAGGGTAATGAGGAAAGGAAATTGTATGATAGTGACATGTAATAAACAGCCAGTAATAACTAAAACTAAAAGAGTGCTTAACACTGTATTTTGTGACAGCTTAATTCTACTTAATGAAGGAAAATGAAGTGATAGTAAAAATTCATTGAAAGTTGTGGTACTGTAGATCTTTCCAGAATTTGGAATTTACAGCATGTGCACAGACTTAATCCATTCCTGTTACAATATTAAGTTTGCAATCTTGCTGACCTGCTTGAACAATGAATGTGCTAGGAGCAAAGAAAATGGGAATGTTATGTTAGCTAAATAACTGTTCTCTAAATTAACTGTAAGAGTCAAAACATTAGTAATTATTCTCACTGCCTACATGAAGAAGGAGGGAGACTGTTGTTTCCATATTCACTGCTGCAGTTTTTTAATCTCATGAGCAGCTTTACAGTTACTCCAGCTGGAGTATAAATATTGTTGTGGTTTTGTGGTTGTGTTTCCCTAATCTAATCTGAGATTTTTATTCTCCTTTTCCTTTTCTGTTTGTATGAAATATCTGACAAAATAAGAGGAGCTCATGACAGCCTATTAGTCATCAGCATGCGACAAGGAATAGCTGAATATTATTTTTGCGGCATCAAAATCATAAGGAATCTAAGATTTATTAGATTGCGATAGAAGTAAAAAAGTGTTGATCCCCCTGGTGCTGACACTGAAATGATGCTTTCTCCTACACTGTAAATGCAAGCAATGTTGTAAAAGCAGGTTGTAGATGTACATAGGTTTTATATTGCAGCAAAATGACACCTTCCATCTTAGTTCTTAACCATATTTCTTGACGATACCCAAAATTATATTTTATTTTTTTGGCTGCCTTGCATGTCAAGTTTATGATGTCAATGAACCATCAGTTATGATTCCAAAATCTTTCCTGGGATGTGACTGTCAGTTGCAAACTCAACATTATGTAAGCATGGTTTAGATCATTTTTCCCTAGATGAATTGCCAGTTCTGTAGCTCATTGACCCCTCACTCAGCTTCATGACTGAGAGTTCACTCACAAAAACTCTGGAGTTTTTGGGTAGCATTGACTATCCAAAAAAGCTTCATCTGCAAACTTGCAAATGTCAATGGTCACTTTCTTCTCTAGATCATCAATGCAGACATGGAATAAAACTAGTCTTTACACTGATCCATTGGGTGTTTTGGAGTATTGCTAAGCATTCTCCACCCTGAAAAGGAACTGTCAGGCCCTGCTTTTTGCTTCCTTATCTTTGATGAGCTTTCAGTTCATTAAATTACATTTTCTTTAATTGTATATCAACTTAGTTTCTTTAGTGACTTTTAGTGTGGAACATTTTTGAAAATCTTAGTGTAGTATTGTGTTCACTGGACTGCTTTTGTCCACATTGTTACTGACTCCCTTGTCAAACTCTTGTGAGGCAGGATTTCCTGTTACAGAAACCACACTGGCTTTTTTCCAAGTTCTTCTCTGTGTTCAGTGAGCTTATTATTTATTGTAGAGTCACCCTTCTTACCAGGGATGGAAAGTAGACTTGCTGGTTTGTAACTCCTATGATCCCTTTTAAAGCCATTTTTGTGACAGGGAGTTTTCTGTTATGTATTTGCAGATGTTATTATAATATAATTCCAATACCTGTAAATTTCTCTACAATATTTTGTAAAGACTTAGCGGGTTCCATAGCTCCCACATCATTATGCAGTAATATATACTCCCTGGGGGAAACAAAAAAAGAGAAAAACAATTAAACTTAGCATTGGTATTTCAGTGTGAGATCTTGGCTTGGTACTATAGATCATGATATTTTCTAGACTAAAAATTATCTGGGGGTGGAAAACTAGCATCAGAATCACTGTACGATTTCAGTAGCTGTTAAAGAATATCTTTTAGACTTGTGCTTTTTCCATGCAAAAAGCAGCTGCAAGCAAAACAAAGTAGTCCCAGGGATGCATTTAAACTCGATTGCCTTCTAATGTATTCTACACTCTTTACAGCTTATACATTTCCACAGTAATACATTACGTAAAGTAACAATTATCAAGTCATTTGGATTGTTTCTGCACGTAATGTAACAATGGGAAGGAAACTTTACATATAAACTCAAAAAATGCTTGTTTTAAATGAAAAGACAGAAAAGTGAATTTAATTTTAGCTTTTATTTGGATACAATTACATGAAGAAAATGAGTTCCCACCTAATATCACAACAGCAGTTAGGAGGGAAAGTATTAGTTAAGTGAAATGATACATGATATCTCAGTGGGGTGCAACATTAGCAAGTGCATCAAGTGATGAACTTAAAGGAGCTTGACAATATAAGTTTTGCTTGTACATGGAAAACTAGGTTTCAGACTGGCAAAAGTATTCTATGCTGAAGTTAACAGAGTCAGACTTTAGCATTTAAGCTGAAAGCTGGACTGGAAGAGTTGGCATCTGTCTGATGTTACTGATCTTTTGTTGAAAGAAAAATTAGTAATCCATGTCACAGAGAGCACTTCTTGAGGTTCCAAGTGCTGGAAGTTACAATCTGTTCTGATTTTGGATGTAGGAAGCTAATGAACTTATATCATCACAGGAATGCCTCTTTATTTATGAGACCGTAGAGATTTACACTTTTTAACATGCTTTGTTGCTTTTAATCCTTCTAAAATCAGTATTCTCAGTGAGGATCCTGGCGCTTCATGGAAAACAGACAGTTCAGTCTTACATACTAAGGACTGACACTGCTATTGTGACTGTTACCTCTTACAGCTCAACTTGGGAGTAGCTGGGGAAGAGCTATGCATCCACTTCAAAGTAACTTGGGAAATTCTTGTGGCTGTAAGGGCTTTTAATTTCCCTTTGACCAGTTTTAGCCATCCGACCATGTTTCAGTATGGAATCTGTGGTTTCTCAAGTAAATTCCTGCAGTTTACATAGCCACACGTCTGAGCTGATAATTTAGAGCTTCCAGTTGCATCTTTAGGTATTGCTAATGGCTTATTCGGATTTGTTGGAGATAGCATCAAAAAACTACTGTATCACGTACTGTTGAATGTCAGCTTTTTGCAAATCTTGGGCTACTTTTGTGTCCTGGTGCCTGCCACTAAGGTCAGAGAATGTGTAGGTATTTCCGAGGGTTTGATTTGATCATTATTAACTGAGAATACTTCCTATTTAAGTGTATGCAATCTTAAAACTGAGAAAACTGAAATAAACTTGAAGTGAAAACTGTCCTCATATTGATAGCTTGTCATCTTGTCAGACCACTCTGATGAGATGTAACACCAGGAAGAAAATACATCAAAATTTGAATGTATGACAATACAAAGAACTGTTTAAGCTATACACTGTTTATTTTTATGTTTTACTGTGCTTTTTCAGTATGCCACTCTTTTCGACTCTACTGGAGATAACTGAGTAGAAATATACCTACCAGGATTATTTAACCTCTTGACTGTAATACACATGGCACATTAATCATAAGCTAGATCCTAAGTTATAGCCCCAAATACTTAGAAAAACAAGGATAACAGTGAGGAAATTTCTTTTGAACTCTCACTGAGTTCAGTCTGATGGAGTTACTCTGTCACAAGTTAGTTTGCTGGCAATGCTTATGATAATGTTTAGGCTAGTAGGGCACAGCTAACTATGAAGCATCATCTTCATAGGTCTTAGCTGTCTACCTCCTACTGCCCTCTGCTCCAAACCCATTACATCAACTCCATTTTCCCAGGCTGCAGGAACATTACAGAAAAACATGACATATTAGGCGTAAATGCGTATAAGTATCTGTGGTGGATCCTCAACCTCCAAATAACCTGTTAAGTGAGAGTTTCCCTTTTACCTGATAGGATAGTTTACAGCAACAAGGAGTTACAAGTCGGCAATGAATGCCAAAACTGGGATCAGCCCCAGATCAAAATTCATAAGCTTTGCCTTTGTAAGTGTGTAACTTTATAAATACCTGTCATAACACTTTCTTCCTAATTTTTCTTTTCCTGTTTCAGTGTTCCTTTTCTTTGTATCATCTCAGTGATTTGTGCTTAGAAAGAGGCTTCACCAAATGCCTACCTAGACACTGTTCTTGTCTTTTACTTTGACCCCATCAATATAGTGGATATTCAGGAGAGTAATTGAAGCCTGGCAGAAGAGCCCTTTGGGATCACTTTGGCTGTCCTAAACTCACTATTTATACATGAAAGATGGGCAAAAGATTGCCTTCCAAGATCCTTAACTAGCTGGAGGAAAAATATGGTTTTAAACACTATCCCATTCTCCCCAATTCCTTGAGCGGAGTCCTGGAACCTAGGATAGCTCAGTGACATTTTTATTTTTGAATGGCATAGCTGAAGAACACTGTGCTGCTAAATAGAACAAATGATAACATTATTTTTTTATTTTCTAGTGGCACAAAGTCTTTAGAGTTTGAATTCCAATTTACACGAGGTAGAATTTTGTGCCACATGTATGTCCATATTGCACATTATATTACTCTGTGAAGATCCTTGAGCTACTTTAAAATTACTTAAGGATAAGAAACAATGAGGCCACATTATGTGGACCTTTATCTAGACTAATTTCATCCGCTGAGAAACTGACTGCTTGTTTCCTGTGTATGGATGAAGACTCCTTCAGCCAGGTACTACACTGTGGAGAACTAGGCTTAATGAACAAGATTGGGTCCTCTGTGCCATTTAATCCAAACTGATAAACCTGAACTTTTGAATGCTCAGAATTTAACCAGTCTTACAGGGATTGTGCAATACTGATTGTCACGGACTCAGAAAATAGTCCTTTTTGTGTCTGTTCTTCTCATCTTGAAAAACGTTCATCAGGATGTTATTCAATCATTTAATGTAAACATATAACTCCCACTCCTTCAGCTTGAAAAATGAGTATGAAGGCTCAGTTATTGTAAGTCTGTACCATGACAGAAATTTTTATTAAATGCATTTAACCCTGCAGGTTGTTATTTTTTCTTTAAAGTTACAGTAAAAACATCTAATTAAGGAGATCTATAGCAGATTTTATTGGGTTTTATTTTATTAGTGTGTTCTAGGATATTGTATTAACCTTTTTCATCTGTGATGATAATCATATTTTCTTGGAGTAGAAAAGGTGGTGCTGGCTACAGTAAAGAACTTGCTATATGAAATGTATAAAACCGAAATCCATGTTTTCTCTATCATCTTTGACATTTTCTTACCCTCGTACATCTAGTGAGCACGTAGATTTTTTTCCTTTGCATGTATTTGGGATAAAATTGTAATATAAACCAGGAGACTGATACTGTTAGAAGATTTTTCCCACTACATATTTACTCCTGTTCATGTTCTCTGGGTCCATTGGTATTTCTGGGCTGGATGATTACTCAAGTCATGTTTAAGAAAAACCATGTTTTCTTAAAAGTCATTGGTGGTCTCTGGCTATAGATAAATGAATTAGCTGAGTAGCTGAACTTGGTACTAATAATAAACTTCCACCAGTGAAAAAGCAGCTGTCTGTCAAGGCGGTGAGCACCTCACTCCTGGGCCTCTCACTTCAGTGGCTTCCTGAGATCAAGACCCAGGAATGTAGTATGAGACCTGAATGTAATCAAATTTGATTACATCTGATGAGAGCCACATTATTACGTTGTTCTAATTTGAGCAGATCAAGAAAACTGAAGTCTTTCTTCCTTCGACATTGCTTTGAATGGCTGTTGCTAACACAAGGCTTTACGTTGGAAGTGTGGAACTTCAGAGTGGATGAGTTAAAGCTCAGACAAAAGGAAGACACAATTTAATAAGTTTGTCAAGAACAAAAAGAACAAAAGAGAAGGCAGACTGTCTTTGTAATGCTACCAAGACACTGTGTAAGAAAGGTGAAGATCTCAGGTCTTTCAAATAGGCTGCAGTTAGAGATACTTCTTTTAACTTTGCAGCATCTGTGATATAAATTTCTGCTAGGTTTCCCAATAAATAATTAATACAATAGCTTTAGCAAGAGCACATGATCAGCTGTGACTATTGACTGGTGAACTCTTCCTCAATCATTACAGAGAGAGACAACTGTATGTTCTTCATCTTTGAGCTTAAGTTTCAGTTAAACTAGCCCTTGATATCTTAACAGATAACCAGCTTTTTGTTCTGAGAGACACACCTGTTTCATAATAATTTTTGATAAATGTTTCACACAATTGATCATAACAAACAACCTGATTCAAAATGTGGAACAAGCCTGTAGGAGCCGGTGGGTCGACAGTCTCTTCATCAAAGCAATGCTATTGAGAAAGTGTCTATAATAGAAAAGAAAGCTCTGTATGCGTTGTACGTAGGTGCATTCCAAAACTTTTTAATTATACAGGTTTTTAAGATGCATTTTTCCTGGCACTGTGATTGATCTGAGATGACCTATAAACAGATAAACTGAAAGGTTAGCTCTGAGCAGTACAAAACTGAATGAAGCATTTACCTGAGGTGTTTAGTGTGCTAAATGGAAAGGCCTGGTTCTAGTGCTGTTTGGTTTTATTGCTGCAGTGATAGATAATTTGACCAGGAAAAAACAGAGATAATATGTCTGGTTATCCATGTCTACATAATGTAGAGCGTTAATGACCTTTAGCATTTTCTCAGTCCATGTTATAGTCAGCTCAGAATGCATATACTGTATGTCATTTAGCAACTGGCAACTGTTCAGGAACTTTCATAACTGGTAGAATATTCTTGAAATTTTAGAGAGAGATATAACTGCCACCTACTGTCATGTCTTATGATGCCTGTGGAAATATCTCAAATCTAGTACAAAACTTCAGTATTGAAAATCTGAGAAGGTTGGGATTAATAGTTTAATATTTGTGTTTGCCCTAGCCACATTGCTTTTTATTATACGGTAGGACAAAATCAGTTATTAAAATGCTTTAAGATGAAGCTTTCATGCAGTTCTATTAGCAGTGTTTCTGTATCATTTTTATTATGGATATTATTAGGATGAGAGTTTATCATGGTATATTGCTATGTGCTCTGTATTCTTGTGGTTACAAAAAGCTTCATTAGCAGATAAATGGTCAGTGATATCCATCACATCATCTTAGAGACCTTGCTAAACATTTATTAGAATTCTTCGGCTAGAAAGAAAAGTGCACCCCTTTGAGATTGCCAATAAAGAGATCAATGAAGAGACACAGATCTTAACATAAGGTGAGTTACAGTTCTGGCAGAAAGAAATTTAGTCAGCAACAATGACCACCTTCTAGTTTTACAAACAGATGCCAGGAATATTTTGCAGCCCTCAGCAATTCATTCTGTTGACCCAAAGGATGCTTTTCTCAATATGTGATCAGTGTTATACGTGGATGGGATGAACGGAGTATACAGTCTCCTCACTGTATCACCAGTAGTTGATATTCTTTAGATGGCATGAATCTCTGATAAAGCAAGTACAAAGGAGACACATTACGGAAAATTCAGGGAGAAATACTTCCAGCAGAGGTTTTACATGTCAGTTCTTTATTTCTGTGAATCTGGGAATTATTCTCTACCAAAAGGCAAAGATTAATGCAGTACTTCCAGCGTGAAGCTTCAGACCGAATTACACCAGAGACACTCTCAGATGGCTTTCTGAAGTTTTCATTCAAAAATATTTTGCCTGTCTCTAATGTCTGCTGTGCTACACTGACTCCAATTGGCCCTGCTATCCTTTGCCTTTCCATTGATATCCTGACATAACCTCTTCAAAAGGTTTTAACCTAATGATGTTAAACAAGGTTAAATTCAACCTAATAAGGGAAACCAACAAAACAACAGCAAAAACTTGTGGAAATAAGATGATTCTTAAGGCTTTCATACTCCCTACCTGTTTGAATATTCAGTCTCTTTTCTTAACCCCCTGTCTTCCCTAACTAGATTGCATATGCTTTAGACCATGGACTGCATCATGTTCTCTGTGAGTTTTTAAACAGACTGAAGATTTTTTACCAGTATCCTCCCGTGGCACAAAAACCCACAAGCACCTATGGCCTACTAACAAGGATTAGCAGTGATAAGAACAGTTTTATAAATGTCTTATGTTTTTCTCCATCTATCCCTGCTTTCCTTGTGACCTTATTTACGATCAGGCAAATGCAGAGCTCAGTCTGTACTTCAAAACAATCAGATTTTACAAAATAGAAGGAAAGTGTCTGAATGGAAAGTCAGTTTTAACATGCAAAAGCAGCTTTGTGAAATGTTATGGAATGAGTTGAACCATTACACTTTTAGCAAACCTTGATTTTCAAACCCTTTCATTAAAACTAGCTTTGCTGCAAATCGTCTGTTTTCCCCAGACTGCTCTATAATGTGTTAATCCACCAAGATTCTGTATGCAGCACAGCATGCTTGATTTAAACTAGTTCACAGAGCTACTTTGACAAGACCTGCACTTTCAGGAATCCTGAATGAAAGCTACTTGAACTGTAAGGCTAACTCAGAAAACTATGTAGTAATCCTGTTCACTCTTACCCTTTTATTATCATTGAAGTTCACCTTTAATATGCAAACATATTAAATACATATTTGAGGCTACTAAATGAGTGTAAATATTACAGTGATGGCAACCAATGATTGCTGCCATAGACAAATAAATGGTTTTGCTATGCTTGAATGAATATAGCTTCTATTCAACAAATAAAATAATTCTTTGATGTTTTAATTTATTTCCATAAAAAGATGATGTATAAAGAAAAAAACCTGATTTTGACTGTTGCAGCTAACATCTTATTCTCCTGTGCAGAGGAGACAGGAATGAGAAAGTCAAGATGTTTTAAAAGAAGAAAACTCTTTTTTTACTTAGAAATATCAAGAATAGCAAGACTAGTTTCCCCTGCTCTTGCTGCAGATTTCATTCTAGGCCTTTTTTTCAATCCATGCTGGCAGAAATTATGACACTGAATATTTAGCAAAGACGTATTTTCCCCAAGTTGTTTGGTTATAGGTATGTTAAGAAAAACAATATTAGCAGCCCTCACCCACCCACTTCAGGTCTTCTCTCGAAGATATTTGAGCTTTTATATCCATGCCAGTTCTCCATTTGTCCACAGAACCTAAAACAAAACCAAAGGAAAACTGTTAGTTTTTTTCCCTATACTTTAAGAAAGGAAAAGTACAAATCTGTTTTTAATTAGTTGGTCATTGAACATTTTCTGCTCACTGGAAGATCTTAGCTAATACTCATTTACTTTTTATAGTAAGCACTGTGATAAATTCAGCCCCTGCTACTTGTAACAATAATGGCAGTGTAAAAATTGCCATTGTGAATACAAACTGATTCAGTACACTTACTGAAGCCGAAATGTTGTCCATTAACTGCTGAAAATGCAGGAATTTCTACATGTCTTTTAAAAATCTTTTCCAGGACTGTCATCTTCACTGACTGAAGGAACTGAGTTAAAGTGTTATTTAAATATTATTCAAACATGATTCAAGCTAGACAGATAGGTTAGATCCCTCTTCTCTGAAGATATAAAAAGAGTCAGTTACTTATTCTCAAATTCTGCAAGTAAATTGGAATATAAGGTCATCAGGGAAAAGTTCCCAGTCTGCAGTTTTTAATCTCAGCATTTTCTTGACAGCAAGGTGAAGTTTTCAAAGTGTACTCCCAATGATTCTCCCTTTTCAGAGACCCTTTACCTGCTTTAAAGAAAACTCCCCCAAAGAAAGAATATATCTTCATATAATTTCGAAGTTCCAAACTGTCATTTACTCTTTGTGAATGCTTGGCCACATAATGAAGAATGTTTTCATTCTGTTTGTGGCGAAGCCATTCCTCCTTCAGTTTTCCAAATTTCCTCTCTTTCTTTAGTGCCTCTGGAACAGAAGAAAAATCTAAGATGACTGCAGTTTCATAAAGAACCACTTTTGCTGGTGAACTGAGTGGTTCTGGACAGGTATTCTACTCGTGTGCAAGTATGATGCTACAATACCTCTTCCAGTGTGATTTGAACAGTTGATACCAATGACAGAATTTTTGTCACAGTCATTTAAAGTGTAGTTTTTAGACAAGAAAAATAGAACATAGCTTTATAAATATAATTCACACTACTCACTTCAACCAAATAAAGTCTGCTAGAATAATGAGTAATTAATTTATGATTATGAGTCATAACTAAATGGAATTTCTTTAGGTCTGGATTGTACAAATCAAGCCAGGTATGTTTTAAACTAAATTTATGAGGTAAATATTTAATAGGGAGAAATGATGGTCAAAGTGGTGCTTCTATTCTTTCTTTATCTTTTACCTTTTTCTTCCACCTTGTAAGTAGTATTAATGCAAACAAATCGTAAAAATTGCAAATTAAAAGATGTTGATACTCTTAAACAAAAAAGAGACCGAACAATATTGTATTTAATTTTGATAGAAACAGTTTTTTCCCTCTCTATGGATCATATATTCCTTAGCATAAGTGATACGGGAGGAGAATGAAGCTTTTCATAGTAATTGCTGAGTATTCAAGTCAGCATGTTTTGAATTTCTGACATATTCCAGATCTTTTCAATTTTCACTTGAATAATTCTAAAAATCAGCAGGAACAATACTCTGTAATGGCCAAGTGAGACAAGTTTAGAGTGAAAATCTTGCCAAGAGAAGAGAGAATAAAATGCATAATCTACAAACTTAGCATGTTTTGGCTGAGAACTCAGAATTGGTATAAAAATAATTTTAACGTCATCTGAGCACTTTTGCCTTTTATCCTTTCTTAACTATAAATTGTAGTACCCATCATGTCTCACAAAAAGGCACTTAACCAAAACAAGGATTTACAATATAAAGTCTGTTTTACTTTTTACACTTAATGCCTGACATGTATGTATTTGCAGTGGGCATGCACCTTTAAATTGAAAATGCATAATGGTAAAAACATTTTTGACAGAAGAATTATTTTTTGTTATTCATCAAACACAAGATATTTTGCATAGATGCATCTTTTTCTGCTAATTTTTCAAATTTGTTTGGGTGAATTATGAAAGGGGGAAATGTGGGACAATCAGGATCCAGTCCTCAATCTGAATTGAAGACTCTATGTAGCGCAGCATAGCTTCTGTCTGGCCTCCAGATTCCCCTTACATGGAAATATGGATAAAAGGGGAGAAAGGAGATTTATATGTGTCCCCCTTCATATGACACTGTGAGCTGCAACTTAACTGTCCCACTGAGTAGATATGGGTAACTAAATGCTTCTCTTTCTACCTTCTGAGACTGGGAAACTCCCTTCTCATTTAGAAAATAAAATACAATTTTTTTTTGCAAGAATGTGAAAAATTGTTTAGCTTTCACCTGATATTGAGGAAAGTAAGAGGTAAAATTTGTCATTGCCAGACTAGTTCTCCATTCGTACCCTAGGAATATCATGTAGCTAGGTTCTGAAATGATTCTTTTTGCTACTTACATTCCACATTCAATCACATTATCGAATGGGTATGAATTTTGGTAGCTAGCTGAAACCTGAAACAATACCATTTTGAAAATCCATCCAGGAAAGTGGGGATGGCTTTTCAGGACCCAAATTTCTCAATGGCACAAATATCTGGAGATCATTTCCATGACAGGATCAACTCTGATGCTTCTATCTTCTCGATAGTCTTTGGGTCTTTATTTTATACACTTCTAACAGAAGAATAGTTTGAGTTGCACAGTTTCTCATATACCTATGGTAAGCTATTTATATTGGATTTGTCTGCAGCAAATGAGATATTGAGAGTAGGGTTAATAATGAATGGAACCATCAGTTTAAGCAGCACTGTACGAAGTTCTACAAAAGAATAATTTACACAGCAGTATGTATATACTTTCGTATTTTCACAAAGAATATCAAACTTAAAGTAGATTTTGCTAATCTAACAGCAGGGCTTTTCCTTTTCTTTTTGCAGGCTAATGTCAAATATACATGTGTGAACATTTGGACCAAAGTGCATCTGCCAGTATTCTCCAGGCCGAACGATGTTGATGTATTATAAAGAAGTACCACGACCACTTTAAATTATTACACATCACTACTACCTTCATGGCAGGCTGAAATTTTTTTCATGGGCCTCTCTACCATGGTCTGACCCTTTGCTGGCAGCACTAGAAATAAAACTGTCTACCACTGACAGTGCTAACAGAAAAGATTGAAAAAATTTTATTGAAAACTTACCACCAGTAGGAGGTGAGTCACTTATAGAACTACCTGGACTACCTGGTTTACCTGTTCATCATCTCTCATATTTACTCAAAATTTTGATAGTGTCAGAGTTCTGTTCTCCTTACCCACACTTTATTAATCTGACTGAACCCTCAGTGCTAGTGTGGGAGTTTTTCCAAACTTCTACCATCTGTGCATCTTTGCACATTGTGAGAAAAAGGGGATGCTCTCTAATAGAGCAACAGTGAACAGCCCAAGAGAGTTTTATACCCTGACAAGCAAGTTTCTATCAATATCAGCTCAATTTGCCTTGCTTGTTAGGATTGTGATTAAGAGAGAAAACCTGACTTACTAAAAAATTGCAGATGCTTCAACTCAGAAAAGCCATCAGCAGAGTTGCCTCAGCCATGTGGTGACTTTCAGAGTATTAGTACCAGCCACAAACATACAAACACTTTGACTTTTCCAAGCAACTGGGTAACTGGAGGAACTGATTCATACTCTCTCTGCTTGGTATTTTAATTGCTTTTAAAAACTTTCATAGAAGAGGATCTTGTGCTTATTACATTTTAGAACCAGAATCTGCCAAGGGGATAAAAGTATAGACTGACTCATGTCTTTCTGTTCCCCTCTTCTACTTCCATTCTGGTTAAAAACACTTACACAGCTGGTTTTTGTTGACGCAATCCATGGTCTTCCATTATACCAGGAGGTGCACCATCAGAAAGTTCCATTTATGATAAAAGTTGGTAAAGGAACAACAGAGAATATTTTTGGGGAAATTGTCAAAACTTTTCATGGTGCTATTTCAGAAATTCAAGAAAAAATTTTGATCAGCGCACTCTGGCAACTTCTGAGGATATATCAGGACCTTTGAAGGATAATTATTGCTCCATAAATGCTATTAGTTTTCCCACTCTTAGTCTGTTCCTCTATTTTATGTAATACAGATTTTCTTCTTGCTCTTCAAGTATTTCTTGAAGGAACAGAGAGATAAATCTGAATTATGTCTGAAATGTTAATGTTTATATCCTCATAACAGGGGTATTGTCACATTTCCATTTTCTCCCATCTATGTTGGTTCTTCCACTTTCTGCAACCTCTTTATCACAGCACAGCTGATGACAATATTCTGCTGCATACCCCCAGATAACTTTCATTTTATGTTTCATCAGGATCTCACAATGGCATCTTTGGATAGAAATTCTGCTGCCTCTTTGCATTATGCTCCCACTGACTAGGCATGAACTAGAGCCTTAGAGGATCTTGCCTGATGTGCCAACAGAAAAGGGATTAGTGCTTTATCTAGGAAACAGTTTTAATGGACAATGACCTATACGAACGCGGGGCTCCTTACTGGTGCTGAAAATATAGGAAAAGAGTTTTTCTTAGATTTCTTTGTGCAGGAATAATTTTAGTTATTTTTGTTTGCAAGTTTATATTAAATTGTTGTTAGCATTGATAAAGGAAGTTACTGATTCTGCAGTGACCTATTTGGCCATGACCAGTTTTGCTGTAATCACTACCGTGGTTACTGGCTTCATTCATCCTCCCCTGCTTTTCCTGTTTATTCACCGTAATTATGGATTTGGCCTTCTAGTGTCTCTAAAGGATTCTGGGCTTCTCCCTGTGCTAACATGTATTTGAATAACTATGAGTAGAGAGCAAGAGCCCCTAATAGTTCATGGCTGACAGCCTGAATGCTACAGTAAATCAATTCACCATTCACAGGAAAAATGAAGAAAAAGAAAGAAATGCTTCTGGGTTCTCTTTAGGATCCATAAAGAAGAATAACCAGTTAGAGAAGGAACTGATTGGAAGTGACTAATATAAGAAAACACTTGAATTAAGAAATTCCAGTGGCATAGAGTAAATGCTTCAGTAGGGAGAAAAAGCCACAGAATTATAATACATGTTCTCTCCATGCACACTGCCTGCAGAGAAGTTCATCTACTTGCTAGAGATCACCAAATTGTTGGTTGTTCATTACTGGTACATGTTTGATACCAATGAAGTAGAAAAATTTCCAGGACCTTACTGTAAATTTAAGCACAGTTAGAATGCAGATCTCTTGAGTCAAGCACAATGGATGAAATGTCTGTGAAAGAAAGGATGCACCATCTTGAAATGAAACCTCTATATGAGTCAAGAAGGTGTAAGCAAGGTGTAAGAATCACCTTGCTTTCTGCATCATCAGCTTTAAAATTCATTCACCATTCTGAGGTCCCCTTAGAGGTACTATACTTGTCCTCCACTGAACTCTAAAATACAGGTTACTGCTGTTTTTGTCCAATGGCAGATTCGTCAGGGTATATGTAGACTTGATAGTCCAATACTATGCAGTGAGAATACATTCAGGACAACATGGTATGCCTCAAAATAGTATATGTCTTTTAAAAATAAGGACAGGTTATATAGATATACTAACAGATAGTTATATTAACTATCTATGGTCATGTGACTGCATTTTGAAAATGGAAAAATGTTCTTTGTCAGGATGTTTACGTGCGGGTTTTATTAAATCTTTGTTCCATACTCTTTTATGGAGAAATACCTTTTATGGAGATCAGCTGTATGAACTGTCATATTCCCCTGGGAAGAAAAAAAGACACAGACAAAACTTGAAGCCCTGATTTATCGGTTGGTTAGGTGGAGCAAGCTAAGAAACCAAAGGAAATGGAGGCTTTTATGAGGCTACATTGAAATGTTAAGTAGGTTTAATGCACATTTTCTTTCATTTGTTCACCAGTTTCTCTTATAAATGGCTGTAATTATAGTATTTGTTTGGGGTAGTTTTTAAATACTGGGAAAATGTTTATAACCTAGAACAATTGTTTTTCAAAGTAAAGACACTAGAATTGTTTACGTTTAAACAGTTTAGGTTTGAATAGCTTCGAATTGTTTATTAAAAAGATTTAGAAATTGATAGCATTTTTGGAGCACATGAGAACTTCAGGGAAAAAGGGAACGATCTAAAAGGATCTTAAAAATACTAAACATTTATAAATTTTTACATGACTAGTCTGGCAGAAACTTAATAAAATAATGAAATTTGTTGTCCCTGAACATGTGGCTTTGGGCTAAGTGAAAATTACAGGCCAAAATATTTCACCCTGTTCTGCAAAAGGCTTTGTCTGAGACCAGGTGAATCTTTCAATAAAAACTGGAAAACCTTATGACTAATATGATGGTTCTTATTAAGAGTAACTGCTAAGGGTTAAAAAGCAGATGTCTGAGTGTGAGCTACTATTATCTAATGTGTTTTTCAACATGTTGGAGCATACTTGGAAATATATCTCAGTTAATCATGAAATAAGATATTGTCTGTTGCTGAAAGAAGGACACACTGTTTATCCTACAGCATTCATGGGAGAATTTGTGGACATTGCAGATGTCCTTGCATTAAGAACTTTTTTCTGATAGCTTTTCTTTGCTGGAAGTTTACAGAGGCTTTAAAAGAAGTACTGGGACTATGTAAAAAGAAAAAACATGGACTGGGAAAGGACTGACTGTCATATACAAATTATGAAGATAATTTATTATAATTATGCAAGCAGAGTTGAAGTTAGCCTCTTCCACAGAGAGTATGCAGGTTATTGACAACAGTGGTTTGTGTAGTGTGGCAAGTCTCATCTTACGAAGGGAGGGAATAGACCGGGTGCTTGAAAGATTATAGATTACTCAGTTCAGTAGAAACTGTTAGTTGCTGTACAATACTGCAGTTATAATTATTCTCTTATATTAAAAGCTATGCCGGTGGTTTTCTGTAAAACACGAGAGTGCTATTGATTTCTTTTGAAGTAATCCAGAGTAGAATCAACAAAGTAAACATAGAAAGAGAAAAATCTCTTTTGGCTTTCTTTCACTGGAATTTTTCTGCACAAATCCTTCAGATTGGCTCCCAGTTTTGTATTTATCCATATCCATATGAAGATAAAGTGTGGTGGAAACAAGTATTGTGAGCACAAATTGTGTCACATAACATAATCCCACTGTTATAAACACTTACTTTTGTTGTATTTGGTAGAGAATTTATTCCTCTTCACTGTGTGTGATACTTGCTTTAAAGCTAGCAACTTTTTCTTCTTTTAGTGATAATAAATGATTTTTTTTCCCTAAGTTGTTAATGGAGCAATTAAATCAATGGTACAGTTGCCATCTCAAATGCCAGACCTAGGCAAATGCCAGAAAGGTGAGACTAGGTTCCCAAGCTCCCACAGTTCCCCATATATGAGATTTTTAAAAGTAATTCTTTGATTGTTATACATATGACCACTGATGCCCCTCTATATATTTATTTTAAATATTAACAGACTATTTTATTTTATTATGTGGAGAGAGACAGAATAGGAGATTGTGTGTCTATGTAACTTTTATTGCCTTTATTGAATCAATCTTAAATGTCTGAGCTTGTCTATTTTAAAAGAGGTCTCCAGTCAAACATTCTTTTATTCATTGCATATATCTGTATATTTGGAACAATTGCTCACTAAGAATTTTAACAGCAACAGTTGTTTTTCAGTTCTATTCTCTGCTTGACTTTTCATGTCTTCCACCTGAGTTAACAAGAATGGATTTTCCATTTCTATTTTATACATCTTTGCTTTCTTGAAAACGTGCATACAAAAAAATCCCACATGAACATTTGAACACACATGAACATTTCCAGAAATGTAGCTTAGAGATCTACACATCCACAATTTGTATACCATATCCACTATCATAGGTTTTGCCTAGGACATAGAAGCAGGTGTTCTGAATAAATCAGTCAATTGCACTTTTTCTTTTGGTTTTACACGGTTTCATCTTCTGCCACTTGTGTGGTTGTTCAACCACTGTAAAGTTTTTCCATGGGATCACAATCATACTCTATACACAGTAAGAAGAGCTAGCTAAACACACAGGAAACAGAATAGTTTCTATATTCCTAATAAAATAATATATCATGTATTATTTTGTTTTACTAATTAGCTTACTATGTTATTTGTTATAAGTGTAATGTATCTTTTAGTTTATCTTAGTTTCTTTTATAATCCTCTTTCTCATAAACTACCTGTATTAGTCCTTTGCTGTTTTAAACTTTTTTTTTCCTCTAGAAGAACAACTATTATCCCATTTCTATTAACATTGGAAATATGCTGGGTACATGTTAGCAAGCCATCCATTACCTATTATTTAAATAATTTTGCACTTCTAGCCACTTTAAATCACTGATGCAGTTGTAATTTATTTGGTAGTCTGACAATTTTGATGTTATATCAATGTCCCCTTTCCGATTTCAGTGGCTGACTATGAATCAAGTAGCTATAAAATTTTTGCTTTGAGATCAGTCACTTTGCTTTAAAAAGAGGAAAGGGAAAGGCCTAAAAATGGTAAAGGAACCTGGTCCTTTTTATTCATCACCAGAAAGCTAACATATGGACATCCAACTTTGTGTCTGAAGCCAGAGTTTAATTATGGCAGAAAGGAGGGAAACTTAGTTGAAGGGCAGAATCTAACCAACTGTACATCTTTTTCCTGTAGCTGAGAATCACTTGAGAATAAAAGTACTCCAGAAAGTAGAGAGAAGAATGAGGTGTTCATCTCATAAAATGGACTTGGCTGTGGTTTCAATGAAGGACATTAAGGTGCTTGTTGACTTTTGGAAGAAAAAAAAGGAAGTGTCATTTATAACAAAGTCTCTGTAGTCTTTATTTTTAACTTTTGCCTAAAGTGGTAGATAAACTACATACTAGAGAACCTACAGAGATGAAGGCCTGAGAAGAACAGGCATAGCATTGGGAAAGATTTGAAGGACTTGCTTCATATTATATATTTCATTCTGAGTTAGCTGAAGTATGTAGAGGTGACAAGCTGAGCAAAAAACTGTTGAGAAAGACAATACTACAGGTTCTTCCTGAAGAACCGTATATATGTATATATATACCATATCCCAAAGGGTAGATTCAGTATAACAATTGGTAACCTGCTGCAAATGAGAACTGTCCCAGACATATTTGGATGTTATGTCAGCAATCATTAATTCATGTCAAAATACTTAAAAGTATGTCTCACTTGGCATATTAATGTCTTGTATTTTACAAAATAGAAGAAATGTTCAAATATATTGCAGCTGTCTGTACCAATATTTATTCTCTGTTTGTGTTCTTCCATCTCTTTGGGATAATAAAAGGATTTATCTCTGTTTTTTATGTGAAATGACAGTTGAAGTTCTTTAAGTACATGACTTCGATCCAATTGTCAGTGTTTCAGTGACATTTGGCTAAGGGTCTTTTCCTCACAGTATGTTTTGTTCTTCTGAAATCTGAAATGAGATTGCATATGTTGATGGAAGATTGCATGCTTAAATGAATGAGTCTGCTGATTCAAATATTAAAAGTAAATCACACTTGAAATTCCAGGAATCTTTCTATTGAAACTAGAACAACACATTTTTCAGAATTTGGTTTGTTTCCTTATCTCATACAAAAACTCTCTGTGTCCCAGGCACTAAACCAAATCTGTATAGGGACTCTTAGGGAATAACAGATGCCATCAATTTTTTTTATTCCCCTATACATGAATCTTAAAGATAACCTTAAGTTGAAAATCATTAACTGAATGCAGAAATTCCCAAATGTAGTCAAAGTTGTCAATTACACTTGCATATCAATCATAAATTATAATTCCCTATTTCCATATTTTGGGAATTCTCTGACATAACATTCTATTTGTTTAATATTAATTATGCAAACTAAAAACTGTGCTCAGAATGAAATTAGTTTGAAGAACTTGCGAAAGGTTCACGTAAAAAGTATGAAATGTGGACCTGTGGTATTGCCAGATTTCCAGAAGTTAGTGTTTGCTGTGAGATGTCAAAAACTCATGTCTCATTCATTATACCATTCTGGCAATCACTGTCAGTAGATACCAAAACCTGTGTCTATTAGATTTTTTGATGCAAAGAGTAGCTTTCTGCCAATTTTTCTTGGTGGAGTCCTAATGTAACAAATTACATATTTATTTTTTACAATAGAGGAGAGCCAAATGAAAAAATACATATTATGGTGGAAAAAGAAAATGGATGGAAGGAAGAAAGAGCCAAAGAGAAAGAAACAGGAGCTAATTCTATGTTAATTTTTTGTTAATCTCATTCAGGAAACAATTGTTTTATCTCGCTGACTGCAATTCCATTGTGATTTTTTGCTGTTCTCAGCCTTGAGCCATGAAGCTCCAAGGGCTACCCATGTGAGAGATTTTGTGCACACGAATAGTCCCATTATGTTTGGGGAAATTATGCTTAAGAGTGTGTGCATAAATGAAGTCAGTGCACAAGTGCATAGTATGGCCCCTGAGTAGCAGAAGCTTTCAGGGACTCTTCTTTAACTTGGAAGGAAATAGTCACCTCACTGTGTTCAAACATTACAGTTAGGGAAATTCAGAGATAACAAGTTGCTTGTGAAAATACTGACCTAGCCTTAGTTGCAGTTGATAGTGATAAATGGACAGCATGCTGGAAACCAGCTAAGTATAAAAACATTGAAAATGATGATGAGGAAGTCAACGACTACTACTTCCTTTCCTTTCTTGTTCTGACAAGGTAGAAAAGCCGCAGAAGCCTACATGCAAGCCTCTCTCACCTTTGAGAATGTCTTTATTGATGCTTTTCAGAAAATGAATAGGTCCACTCCGTAGTGTTGTGCATAATGCTGGAGTCTCTGCATAGTTCTTTCATTATGGCAGGAATGATTTTGGATGGGAATGAAGGAAACTTTTGCTTAAACGCTGGTTCCTGAACCCAATTCAACCTGCATGGGGTTTCCTTTCAAGTTTTTATTATAAAAGCATCAGCATAACAGCACTATGGTTATCATTGAGGAAACATTTTCATTATAACCCCTTGTTCTCAGGCATTTACAATGTTCCAAGAAAAGTATTAGGGCTGAAATTTCCTATGTTTACTTTTATACTATAGATAATGTAGAACAACAACAATAAATAATAAATGCTATAATTATGTTTAGTCACATTGCTGAATTACTCAAGCATGAAGGTATTTTCTTTTGGATGCTTATACAATTCCCTTTCCATGTTTATTGCTTCAAAACTTTTTTGTGTGTTTTGTTTTAAATAACTTTAGCTTAAAACTTCATTTCTTGTGGAGAAATACAAAACAGATGAAACTCAAAAATTTATTAAGAACTAGGAGTTGCCAGTTAAAAATGGTTGTATATCCTTGTGCTATAAGACTACTTGTCGCTTTACATGTGTGCATAGAGTAGCAGTTATGACAGTGAGTGTACATCCTTTGCACAAGACAGAGGACAAGACAAACACCTGCACATTCTGATGTAGTTTTTCTATAACCCTGAAAGATACTGTGGTATGAACACATACTGAGAGTGTGTCATGGCATTGCACTCCAGGGTCCGTGCTTGTGAAATCCAAACTGTTTGAAGATAAACAGAAGAGAGGGAAAGCACTGTTGAATGAAGACTTGGGAAAAAAAATGTGATAGGGCATCTAGTAGCAGATCCAAAGATATAAAAAGGAGCCTAAAAAGATACCGGAAAAGAAGGATTGTGTGCTGGAGTTGGAAATAACACAGCAGAAGTGGTAAAACATCAGGAAAAAAGGTACAAAATGAGAATTTCATGACTTAGAACAAACCCTAAATATGATGATAATTAACCACTGAAAAATGTAAAAAGATCTGTGGTGGATTTTTCCATAACTGGGATTTTTTTTGACACTGAATGTTTTTGCTGTCTTCAAGCAGTAATGGAAGAAGGGCAGTCCTATGACTTGCATTTAGCATGTGGATGGGATAGCTGATCATGTTGGCTTTCCTGGCTATAAAATCTATTGATGAATGTCACACCTTTCCTCTGGGTAATTTCTTTACTGGAAAAAGGAAAAGTAAATGAGCTTTACACAATGCTTTTACGTGTAGGGTTGGCCCCAGCTAACAGCCCAACCCCTGTCCAGCCCCTTGCTCCCTCCTTACCCTGCCCCCATCCCCCATCCCCTGTTCCCCATCTCAGCAGATCATCAGCAAGAAAGCTCATGGGTTGAGCTTATGAATTACCACCATGGGCAAACTAGACTAGATTTGGGGAAACTTAATTTATCATTGTCATGGTTTAACCCCAGTCAGCAACTAAGCACCACGCAGCCGTTTCCCCCTCCCCCTCCCAGTGGGGTGAGGAGGAGGAAAGGAAAGAAAAAAAAAGTAAAACTCATGGGTTGAGATAAGAACAGTTTAATAACTAAAGTAAAATATAATGCTAACAATAGTAATAATGAAATATAATAATAATAGTAACGAAAAGGAATATAACAAAAAAAGGAAGGGGGGGAAAGGAAAAAAACCAGTGATGCACAATGCAATTGCTCACCACCCGCTGACCAATGCCCAGTTAGTTCCTGAACCGCGATCCGCGCTGCCCGGCCAACTCCCCCCTGTTTATATACTGGGCATGACGTTCCATGGTATGGAATATCCCTTTGGCTAGTTCAGGTCAGCTGCCCCAGCTATGCTCCCTCCCAGCTTCTTGCACACCTGCTTGCTGGCAGAGCATGGGAAACTGACAAGTCCTTGGCTTAAGATAAGCGCTACTTAGCAACAACTAAAAGATCAGAGTGTTATCAACATCATTTTCACACTAAATCCAAAACAGAGCACTGTACCAGCTACTAAAAAGAAAGTTAACTCTGTCCCAGCCAAAACCAGGACAATATCCACCCCTTATTCTATACCATTTATGTTATGCCCAGATCCCACACTTTCCAATACATTTCCAATTAATCACCTTCACCTTTCCTGTCTTTTAATATATACGTATAGATATCATTCCCGCAGTCTATGGGCCATCTCTACCAAATGTCTGTTGAGTTCATTCAGTCCATGACTTTGAGCTCCATCTATCGTAACAGTCTGTCTGGGCAGGAGGGATGATGCAAAGTCCGCTCAGCCGGCAGAACAGGATTGGGCTTCGGTGTGATGTGGCAGGCAGGTGACATTGGGCGCAGCAGGCAGATGGTGTGTGGTGTCGGATTGTTGCATGCTGAAGTCAGTCCTGGTTCCATCATTACTGCACTTCACTCAGTTTTGTCAAAGTTCATGCTTCATTAATCTAAGTAATTCTTACTGTAATACCATTAATATAGCACATAACAGTTATAATAATGATGACATACAGTGGCAAGATTATATAGCAATTAATAACATACAATTTAATCTATTGGCTGTTCTCACCTAAAATCAAATCCCCTTGAGGCACACATTGGACTTCCTCATCCTTCCGCATCACCCACCAAGTGCACCCAGGCCCTTGAGCAAAAGCAATCCCACGAATGGGTTTGCCTTTGCCTGAGGCAGGAGTAACCCAAACTGTTTTTCCTAGCATATTTTTTATGTGCACTACAGGGACTTTATCCCCTTCTACAGTACATAAAAGTTCTGATTGGGCAGGGCCAGCTCGATTGGCAGATCCTCTAGTGTTGACTAACCAGGTGGCCTTTGCTAGGATGTGTATCCCAATGTTTGAAGGTCCCACCACCCATTGCTCTCAATGTAGTCTTTAACAATCCATTGTATCGCTCAATTTTCCCAGAGGCTGGTGCATGATAGGGGATGTGATACACCCACTCAATGCCATGCTCTTTGGCCCAGGTGTCTTCTATGAGATTGTTCCGGAAATGAGTCCCGTTGTCTGACTCAATTCTTTCTGGGGTACCGTGTCGCCATAAGATTTGCTTCTCGAGGCCCAGGATAGTGTTCCGGGTGGTGGCATGGGGCACAGGAGATGTTTCCAGCCAGCCGGTGGTTGCTTCCACCATTGTAAGCACATAACGCTTGCCTTGATGGGTTTGTGGGAGTGTGATGTAGTCAATCTGCCAGGCCTCTCCATATTTGTATTTCAGCCATCGTCCTCCATACCAAAGAGGCTTTAACTGCTTGGCTTGCTTAATTGCAGCGCATGTTTCACATTCATGGATGACCTGTGCAATAGTGTCCATGGTCAAGTCCACCCCTCGATCGCGAGCCCATCTATATGTCGCATCTCTTCCCTGATGGCCTGAGGTGTCGTGGGCCCACCGAGCCATGAATAATTCACCTTTATGCTGCCAATCCAGATCTACCTGAGCTGCTTCAATCCTAGCAGCCTTGTCTACCTGTTGATTGTTTTGATGTTCCTCAGTGGCCCGGCTCTTAGGTACATGAGCATCTATGTGACGTACTTTCACAACCAGATTCTCTAGCCGGGCAGCAATATCTTGCCACAATGCAGCAGCCCAGATGGGTTTACCTCTGCGTTGCCAATTACTCCGCTTCCATTGCTGCAACCACCCCCACAGAGCATTTGCCACCATCCATGAGTCAGTACAGAGATAAAGTATTGGCCATTTTCCTCGTTCAGCAATGTCTAAAGCCAGCTGGATGGCTTTCACCTCTGCAAACTGACTCGATTCACCTTCTCCTTCTGCAGTTTCTGCAACTTGTCGTATAGGACTCCAGACAGCCGCCTTCCACCTCCGATGCTTTCCTACAATGCGACAGGACCCATCAGTGAACAGGGCATATTGCCTCTTATTTTCTGGCAGTTTATTATACAGTGGGGCCTCTTCAGCACGCATTACCTCCTCCTTTGACGATATTCCAAAATCTTTGCCTTCTGGCCAGTCCATGATCACCTCTAAAATTCCTGGGCGACTGGGGTTTCCTATTCGACTTCGTTGTGTGATCAGTGCAATCCACTTACTCCATGTAGCATCAGTTGCATGATGTGTACAAGGGACCTTCCCTTTGAACATCCAGCCTAGCACTGGCAGTCGGGGTGCTAAGAGGAGGTGTGTTTCAGTAGCAACCACTTCTGAAGCAGCTTGAACTCCTTCATATGCTGCTAATATCTCCTTTTCAGTTGGAGTATAGCGGGCCTCAGATCCTCGATATCCCCGACTCCAAAACCCTAGAGGTCGACCTCGGGTCTCCCCAGGCGCTTTCTGCCAGAGACTCCAGGTAGGGCCATTCTCCCTGGCTGCAGTGTAGAGCACATTTTTAACATCTGGTCCTGCCCGGACTGGCCCAAGGGCTACTGCATGAACTATCTCCCGTTTAACTTGTTCAAAGGCTTGTTGTTGCTCAGGGCCCCATTTGAAATCATTCTTCTTCCAGGTCACTTGATAGAGAGGGTTTACAATCATACTATAATTTGGAATATGCATTCTCCAAAAACCTACAACACCTAAGAAAGCTTGCGTTTCCTGTTTACTAGTTGGTGGAGGCATAGCTGCTATTTTGTTGATCACATCCATTGGGATGTGACGACATCCATCTCGCCATTTTATTCCTAAAAATTGAATCTCCTGTGCGGGTCCCTTCACCTTACTCTGTTTTATGGCAAAACCAGCTTTCAGAAGGATTTGGATTATTTTCTCCCCTTTCTCAAAAACTTCTTCTGCTGTGTTGCCCCATACGATGATGTCATCAATGTACTGTAGGTGTTCTGGAGCTTCACCTTTTTCCAGTGCATTTTGGATTAGTCCATGGCAAACGGTGGGGCTGTGTTTCCACCCCTGGGGCAGACGATTCCAGGTGTACTGGACGCCCCTCCAAGTGAAAGCAAACTGTGGCCGGTACTCTGCTGCCAAAGGGATTGAGAAAAATGCATTGGCAGTATCAATTGTGGCATACCACTTGGCTGCTTTTGACTCCAGTTCATATTGAAGTTCTAGTATGTCTGGTACGGCCGCACTCAGCGGTGGCGTGACTTCATCCAGGCCACGATAGTCCACTGTTAGTCTCCATTCTCCATTAGACTTTCGCACTGGCCAAATGGGGCTGTTAAAGGGTGAGCGAGTCCTGCTGATCACCCCTTGGCTCTCCAGTCGACGAATCAGCTTATGGATGGGAATCAGAGAGTCTCGGCTGGTGCGATATTGCCACCGGTGCACCCTTGTGGTAGCAATTGGCACCTGCTGTTCTTCGACCCTCAGCAACCCCACAACCAAAGGGTCCTCAGAGAGACCGGGCAAGGTGGACAACTGTTCAATTCCCTCTGTCTCCAAGGCAGCTATACCAAAGGCCCACCAGTATCCATTTGGGTCCTTGAAATACCCTCTCCTAAGATAATCTATGCCAACAATGCATGGAGCCTCTGGGCCAGTCACAATGGGGTGTTTTTGCCACTCATTCCCAGTTAGGCTTATTTCAGCCTCCAATACAGTTAGCTGTTGGGATCCCCCTGTCACCCCAGAAATACAAACAGGTTCTACCCCTTTATAGCTTGATGGCATTAAAGTACACTGTGCACCGGTATCTACTAGAGCTTTATACTCCTGTGGATCTGATGTGCCAGGCCATCGAATCCACACAGTCCAGTAAACCCGGTTGTCCCTCTCCTCCGCCTGGCTGGAGGCAGGGCCCCTCTAGTGCTGGTCATAGGATTCTCCACTAACTTGTAAAAATGGATTAGAATTCCTTTTCATAGAATCAGGAGTAAGATCAGCCCTTCCACTCTGTCGGCCACACCCCTCGCAGTGCTCACTGGAGGCTGAAGCAACCATTTTCCTGGAAGAACCCTCATTTTTAGTTGTTTTTCCTCGCAATTCCCGTACCCGTGCATCTAGGACCGACGTAGGTTTTCCATCCCACTTTCTCATATCCTCTCCGTGGTCAAGCAGGTAAAACCACAGGGTACCCCGTGGTATATACCTTCTCTCTCTTCTCTCTTGCCCAGAAGAATACCTTCTCCTAATAGCTGAGGTATTGGTCCGTACAGGTGGGCGGCCAAACTTATCTTCAAATCGCTGGAACTCTTGGGACCATTTCTCGGCTAGCGTGTCTGGCAGTTTCTCCACAGCCGCGACGAGGGAGGAAGTGAGACTTTCTTCGTATTGCCGAAGTCAGCGAGCCAATTCATCTACTGTTCGTTCCTCCTCGTCTTTCCAGTCCACTACTGCCAATGCATTGGCATACGATGATGGTGTACTTCGTACAAACTTCCGCCACATGGGTCGTGCACATTGGACTTCATCTGGATCTGTGGGTAACTGCCCATCGTCTGGGTCATAATAAACCATCTCCCGCACGGCTAATTCCCTCAGGTACTGGATACCTTTCTCCATGGTGGTCCACTTGCCTGGGTGACATACAACATCTTCCTTGAAGGGGTACCTGTCCCTCACGCCTGATAGAAGTCGCCTCCAGAGGCTGAGGGCTTGTGTCTTTTTTCCAATGTGCTCGCCTGGATGACGGCTGAAGTCTTTTCGCATATCTCGCAGCTCACTCGGGGATAGTGACCGGGTGATTATCTCCAGTTCTGCCTCTTCCTCCTGTTCTCGTGATGGCCCTGCTTCACCTTCATCCTTCGCTAAGCGAACTGATTTTTTTGTATATTTCTTCTGTATAAGGGCGATTGATATTGGCACCGGTTGATCCTCTAGTTCAGCTGCATCATCCATCGCCAAGGTTTGAGTTGCCACAGTGCCTGTTGCTGGGGTTTGAGTAGCCACAGTGCTTGTCATAGGGATTAGAGTAGCTGCAGTAGCTGTCGCCAGAGTTCGAGTAGCCACACTGCTTGTCGCTGGGGTTTGAGTAGCTGCAGTGCCTGTCGCCAGAGTTTGAGTAGCCGTAGTGCCTGTCGCCAGAGTTGGAGTAGCTGCAGTCATGGGAACTGATCTCTGGGTGGTATTTTTAAATAGTTGTTTAACCCTAGGCAAGATCTGAATCACATTCAGGAACAGGCTGATTCCTAGCAGTAGGACCATACTAAGTTCAACATCCCAAGGATATTAAAAATTTACAAACTCCTTCAATGCTATTGCAATTAACCTGGCAGAGAAAAGGAAGATGTGGGAAGATGTCTCCCCAATAGGTTGGCTCCCCGAGGAGAAAAGGTAGAAAGTGCAGTTATTAATATTCTCTAGGAGATAGCACCCAAAGTACGGAGATCTCTCCTCCATAGATTGGCTCCCAGAGGAGAAAAGGTAAAAGGTACAGTTATTAATAGTCTCCCATAGGCAGCTCCCGAAGTACGGAGGTGACAACAATGCTGAGTACAAACACCCGGTTAGTTTCACGGCTTGCAGTTCTATCATATCATAAACCAGTGTTACAAACAACAACAACGTGATAACTCTAGCCCGGTTCCCACAGATGATAAACAGCACAACAGGGAGCATATACTGCAAGTAGGGCATTACATAACGCAATTTCAAGAACCACAACACCAACTTTGAGAGCAAATGAACCCACATTGTAACCAGTAACTATCAAACCAATACAAAGAATACTTATAACAAATTTGTTTTAACACACTCTGATCAGATCCGTCGTTATCTCAACCCTTTGTGCCCCACGTTGGGCGCCAAAAAGGCTGTCGTGGTTTAACCCTAGTCAGCAACTAAGCACCACGCAGCCGTTTCCCCTCCCCCTCCCAGTGGGGTGAGGAGGAGGAAAGGAAAGAAAAAAAAAGTAAAACTCATGGGTTGAGATAAGAACAGTTTAATAACTAAAGTAAAATATAATGCTAACAATAGTAATAATGAAATATAATAATAATAGTAATGAAAAGGAATACAACAAAAAAAATGAAGGGGGGGGAAAGGAAAAAAACCAGTCATGCACAATGCATTTGCTCACCTCCTGCTGACCAATGCCCAGTTAGTTCCTGAGCCACGATCCGCCCCTCCCAGTCAACTCCCCCCTGTTTATACACTGGGCATGACCTTCCATGGTATGGAATATCCCGTTGGCTAGTTCAGGTCAGCTGCCCCGGCTCTGCTCCCTCCCAGCTTCTTGCACACCTGCTTGCTGGCAGAGCACAGGAAGCTGAAAAGTCCTTGGCTTAAGATAAGCACTACTTAGCAACAACTAAAACATCAGAGTGTTATCATCAACATCATTTTCACACTAAATCCAAAACAGAGCACTGTACCAGCTACTAAAAAGAAAGTTACCCCTGTCCCAGCTGAAACCAGGACAATCATCAATTTATCTATCTATATATCTATATCTATATCTAGATATATATTTCCATAGATTCATATATAGATCTATAGATACATAGAAATAATTACTGATTCAGATATGCGGAAGCAAAAAGACAAACACTAAAGCACACAAGTAAACTCCTTTTCCTCTGCCCTTTCCCAGGCTCACCTTCACTCTTTCTCTCCAGAGTACTCTACTCCCTACTTTTTACTGCTGCGGGCTACACCCAGTCCCTCCAGTGATGCAAGGGGCAGTGCGGCAGGGGGTCAGTACTCAGCAGCTCCTCTCTGTTGCTCCTTCCTTCTCCCACTTTTCCTCTGCTCTGGTGTCAGCTCTCCAGGGGCCACAGCTCCTGTCAGGAACATCCATCTGCGCCAGCGTGTGTCCTCCACGAGGAAATATCTGCCCTGTCACCTGGAAAACCTCCTCCTCCTCTGACCTTGGTGTCTTCTGCCTTTTCTTGAGTATGTTTCCACAGAGGTACCGCTGTCTTGGCTGAGGGACTCAGCTGTGCACTGCAGTGGGTTTGTTGGAGCTGACTGGAATGGCTGTGTCCGGCACTGGGCAGCCCCTGACCAGACAAGCCATTCATGCAGCCCCCACGCTACCAAAATCTTGGGCACCTATGCCCGGTACAATGTGTACTCCACAGTACACCTGATGCTAAAAAAACTTTCAATGGAATAGTATCTTGCCAAAGAAAGCCAGTTTCTCTAAACTGGTATTTTTTATTCAACCTCTTCAGTTTTGATAGAATTAAACCAGAGATAAGGCTGACAGAATTTGAGTCTGACTGCTGTCATCAGGCAGGTTTCAAAATCTTCCTGTGTTGCTGCCAGGCTCTCTGCCTGGCTCCTCAGCAGCCCTCTTGGCAGCCTGACATACGGTTCACTGCCCACAAGCCCTGGGAACATCCCTCCCCGGCTCATGGTGCTGCCACTACTTCCAGTCCCAGGGCTCCGGGAGCTGCCGCATAGCCAGGGTTTGTTCCCTGCAGAGAAGCATTCCAAAGGCTTTCTTTTCATTGCTGATCAGAAGAAAACCAAGTTTTAATGTATAAACACCTCCACAAAACTGAATCACAGTTCTTCACACTGTTTTATTCATGTTTTTTCAGAGGCAATTCTATCCATTAAGAAGGAATTCAATGCTTTAAGATTAGATAATTATATTTGAGTATTTAACCCCCTTACTCGGGAGCTGTTGTCATACTGTGACTTTGTGTGGACCAGAGAGACTTTTTTTTCCAGGTTCTTATACCAATATTACATATTTCTTAGCTGATGTGTCTGTCATTGGAGACAATAGATTTCAGTACTATTACTGGAAGTTTTTTTCTGATCTGTTTTTGAAACATTAACTACGTTAGTGAGACAAAATCCAGATTCACATAGAACTGTAGAAAAGGAAGGAGCAAAAGCTAAGTAGAGTATGATAGACATCTCCACTTAAACTGAAAACAGAGAGCAAGAAATAGGTGAAAAAAACAGATATTTTTGGGATCTGGATTGCTTTGCTACATGGTAACTTGAAATGAATTTGCACAGAGAAGTTTTAAATTGATCTGACCTTTGAAAAAATCAGCTGCCTGACACTCACAGCATGGGTTGTTATTAACAGCACGTAACAAAAAACTGCAGAAGGAATACAGAGTAATGCTGGAGCAGGGAAAGAAATTCAATAAGGAAAGTTTATAAATCAATGTATTGAACTCAGACTTGAATTCACAATCAGAGTATTGCAGAACAAGAGAAGGACAGTCAGGCACTGGAAAGAAAAGTAAGAGATAGGAAGCTCTACTTACCACATTCTTATTGTGACCTACTTCCCTGCAAGTGCTTAAGAAGCAAAGCATTTCCAAAATCCCCACATTTTGAGTCACCACAAATGTAAGGAAAAAAGTGGAAGCAGGCCTAAGTTCAAAGGCAGGGTGAGGAGATGTATTTCACTTCCTGACAGGATTTAGTAGACTCACATGGTAAGAGGCATTCTTTCCCAGAGACAGTTTTTTTCCTTTATTTTAGCTTGCCATAAAATGGAATTAAAAATCACCGAATTCTAGTTAATGTGATAATTTAAATGCTCTACTGAGAGTCAGTATGGGTAGTCTGTCCTGCACTGCCAGGTTCACTGTGTAGGAGAAAGAAAAAAAACCCCACAACAGTTCAATTCCCTCGGGCCTCTTCAGAAATGGTTACCTACAACTGCAGCCTTTTCTAAATGGCCCGTTCCTGCCCAGGGTGCCTTGGCTTGCCCGTCTGCCTAGTTCTGTCAAGGAATCAATTCAGCAAGTGCGTAACAACAGGAGAAATCTGCTGCATGTACCTGTTCCCAATGAAGAAGAGTCACCATTTCCAGTCTTCAGCAGTTAGTTAGAAAGCATCTGGCTCTTTTGCCAGATGCCATTGGAGTCTCTGCTTTTAGAGCCCTGTGAAATCAGTCCTAAATATCTGAAACACTTGAAATTTGAACAGATTGTTTTAAGTCTTTTGAATGCTGTGACTCTTAACCATACAAAATGAAAATATTCTAACTTTATGTGGTTTTCACTTCAAATTAACTTTTCTGTCTAACTTATTTCCAATTAGCTCAGCTCAGAAAAAAAGGACAAGAATTAGGAACTTTCTATTTTATCACTAAAAAATTATGCATCTTCTGGAGATGTTCTGATTTATTTGAAATTTCCAGAAGCAAGCTGCATCCCTGACTCTTTCAATAACGAATGGTAAGTGTTCAGAAACCATTTAAATGACTGCATGCGTACTGCATCTTCCTCTTTGCCTTTTCCAAGACTAAAATGTGCAGAACCTATTTCTGCCATGTAGCTGGAAACCTACTGTGGATAAAATAAAAAGCCATGAGAAACCATTTGAAATTTTTCTGTCTTTTGACTTACATTATTGTTTTTCTTTACAAATTCCTTACCAGTTTATAAAGATATTGTGATTCTTCTCTTGTAATTTATAAACATAATTTTCTGCTCCTGGCCCAAATTGTATTCCCTTAACTTTTAAGGGGAAATTATGTTATGAAATCAGACACCTTTAACTCCTTTCAAAATCACTGCATTGTTGTCTCACAATATTTTCTGTGCTTCCACAGAATGCTGAAAGAACTTATGACTTGAATAGTAAGTAATAGGAAACATCAGATTATATTTTGTGTGCTATAAGTAATGTCTAATAAACCTGTATTATTGTCGTGGTTTAACCTGAGCCAGCAGCTAAGCATCACCCAGCCGCTTGCTCACTCCCCCCCAGTGGGATGAGGGAGAGGGTCAGAAGGGTAAAAGCAAAGAAAAATAAGGAATTAATTTATTATTCCCATTGGCAGACAGGTGTCCAGCCACCTCCAGGAAAGCAGGGCTTCATCACACTTAACAGTTTGTCTTGGGAAGACAAATGCGGTAACTCTGAAAGTGTCCCCCTTCCTCCTTCTTCTCCCAGATGTTATTGCTAATCATGATATCATATGGTCTGAGATCTCCTTTTGGTCAGTTGGAGTCAGCTGTCCCAGCTGCGTCCTCTCCCAGCTTCTTGTGCACCCCCAGACTGCTCACTGGCAGGGCAGTGTGAGAAGCGGAGAAGGCCTGGACGCTTTGCAAACATCCATGTGTTGTCAACACTGTTTTGGTCACAAATCCAAAACATGGCCCCATACAAGTCACTATTAAGAAAACTAACTCTATCTCAGCCCAAACCAGTACAAATATGAAATCCTATCTCTTAGAATTTTGTGAAATAAATCACTAAACATAGTTGTTTATTTTAATGTATTTGTTCAGAAGCCTATTTAGCATTCTGAATGTATTGTTCATCACAGTGAGGAAAGAAAGCACATTCATATTCTGAACATTTGAACAACTGCTTAAAGTGAAAAAAAAAAAAGGCATTTGCCAGTGACTCATGAGAGGATTTAGTACAAATATATAATTGATATTGGAAAGTATCTATTCCATAGAAAAGTCATGTGGGCAGTAGCTTCCTGTGTTAGGCTGTAATTTCTGTATTTAACTCTCTCTCTGTTTCCTCTGCTGCCCCACCCAAAAACTCATAAGGAACAAATGTGTATCTTTTTTGTTTAAACTGAAAATCATATCCTTTTGATCTGATGAAACCTCAGAAATGGATATTTATAATAATTAATAAATCAATGATTAATTAGACGATTTGGAGATGCACAGAAACGGAGATTCCTAAACCAGAATTGATGATCTAAAGAGTAAATTTTTTTTTATTAAATACACTTTTTAAAATTTTTTTTTTTTATTAAACAATGTTTCAACTTAGTGGAGAGATGAATAAAATCCAATTTTTATTCCACTTCAGCCCGGTTTTGACTTCACGTCCTAGAGTTTCATAGTAGTTTCAATACACTTCCGCACTGGTAGTGATATTTTTTTAAAAGCACTAAAAATCTTAAAATTTTGCTTAAAATTTAAAAACATATAATTTGGGGTAATGAAGTCAGCATGATTGCTTTATGTATAGCTCAATAGCTCAAAACCAGTAATGAATGTGGACTTCTTTTTCACTGAGCTACATTTATAAATATTCCTTGCCTAGGTACTCAGAAGTAGAAACCCATTCCTTTTAATGTCTGCCTTACAGTCATCCAAGCTTTTGACTGTAGCTGGAGTTTAGTTAATGGTTTTTCTGTAATTATAGTAGCATTCACAGCCAACATTGCTCAGATGTTACAAGACTGTTATTCTACAAATTTATTTTGCTATTAATTTCTTCTGTAAATGTGTACGTGTGTTTCATTTGCTTTTATTCCAACTAATAATTTTTATTTGGAGTGGGGTAAAACCTGGAATTTCTAATGGCAATTTCATGCAAAAGTATGACATTTTGAAAATAGTTTTCATTTTGAATCACAATTGAAAATATACAGTGAAATGAAATTAAGAAGATGGTTCTTATCCCAGAATTCATTATATTTTGCTAAAATAGAAAGACTGATTCCACATACAACTTTGCCTTATAATTTTTTCCTTTAAAATCGTAGTATTTAAAAAAAAAAAGCAAAGACATGACGTTATGTTTGAGGAAGATCGATGTATTTTGAATTTCAAAGGGCACTTTATAATAAAATATCATAAAAATTGCCATACTGTTACAGGAATTGGATTTTACTCAAACTGCAGTATCAAAAAAGGGAAAGTTGTGGTGAAAAGAAATATTAAGTCTATATATGTTATAAAAGACTCCTTTGCACCTTGCATAGACAGATAAAAGAATGACATATTTTGTAGATCTTTTTTAACATAATCCACTAATCTGTTAACATTAATAAAGTGAACTAAGAAAGTCACCCTGTCTCTCTAATCCTCAGGAAACATTTTTCTTCCATATTTAAATCCTTAACTTTGTTTCTCGCTTTGTAGCTATAATACGTTATCTCACTGCAGGGGTGACTATTTACTTGGGGATCGACAGTTTTCTCCCTAACAGAAAAACAAGGTGCTAAAATCTTCTTTGTCATTATGTCTTAATAACGGCAGGGAAGGTAAGTGTAAATTTAACACAAAATTGTTATAACATGCAACAATTCTCTAGATCTTAGTTTAACTATCTCTTAAATGTGTTGCAGAGCTACTGTGTGTTCATCACTCTCTGTTAGGGTTTACTCATGAGCTTCCTAACATGTTGAACTTATTTTTCTTTCTGCTAAGGGTACATGTTAAAACATTAATTTCACCAGCTAAACCAACCAAATCTGAGAGAGTTTATCTTGTTCAGGTTCTCCAGAGAGACTCCACGTGAATCTTAACTCTTCCCCCCTCCCCCTCCATCCTAAGTGCTGCTACTGATTGTAGTAAATACCCTGATCCTCAACACTGAATAAATTATTTTTTTCCTCACTGAACATGACACTAATCAGTCTACGGGTGACATCTTTGGATGTGTCTCCTTGTGATGTTTCTGTTTGCCTCTGTGATAACTGAAACTCTAATTTGTCGGTTCAGTAGGTGCAAACTAGAGTCAAACCCTTTGCTAATTATGGCAGAGAAAGAACATGAAGACTGATAAGAAAATCTCCAAAACCTTCACCATTATGGGTTTTTTTTATTATTATGTTATTTTTATGTATTTCATTTTATCTTTTTTTTAGCATTTTGTTATAGTGAATACAATAAAACATAAAAAATTACACATTCAAGTCTATTTTCAAGTCTTTCAAAATGTAGAAATTCAAGTCAAATGCACACATTTTTTGCAGCATAAAAATGTTCAGCTAAAGTCCACGTGAATGAAGACTGTGCACTTCTACTTTGAACTATTACACTGGCTTTTTCGAAACAGATGATTCTTTTTGACATGTAACAGTTCTCAGGCACTGAAGAAACTGGCCTTAATTTCATGCGAGATATACAGTTTTGAAGAATAAGAGTGCTACATCATGATTGCATGAGAATTTCCTACATTAACAGAGATACTTACAGCCAACTTAGAGGTATGTTCCAAAAACCAGAGATAGTCATAGGAAAATAAATTCTCATGAACCCTGGAATCAGGATAGCTCATTCTGAACAGCCAGGTATTATCCCATGCATTGGTTCCATGGGACAATTTATTTTAGACTGCTTACTTCAAAATCTTATTTCAGTTTATGTTCTGAATAAAGCAGATGCAATTCTAATATATTTATGTTTGTAAACAAAAACTAGTTTTTAGTCTGTACGTAAGTATGACTTTCAAATGAATGTTTTTTTCTACAGTGTTCATTTAGAGCTCCTGAAGGATTCTTGCCTGGTAGCTGCAGGACAGGAAGGCTTATCCTCACACTCCTTACAGTGTTTATATTTATATTGTCTGCAGAAAAAAAATATGAGAAGGCAACAATAGTGTAAATTACCTTACAGCAGTTTGTTAGTGATGTGAGACCCCAGCGCCCTGTGCCACCTATCATCACACCAAGGGGACTTAGTGCAGCGTGTGATGAGGAGACTGGGGACGAGGAAAGGGGGAGGAGAGGTGTCTGGAGGGGAGCTGAGGTGTGTCTCTCTAAGTGTGTGGTTGTTTTTATTTTTCAGTACCAGAATCAATAATTAAAGGTTTGTTAATTGGCAATAACTTAGAAGCTTCTGGCAAGGCTGAGATTAATATTCCTGATGACCATTAACTATAAGGTTTAATTATGCTGCATACTCAAGTACTGCTCTCACACTATGCTGTATGTAGCAGAACAGTGAATTTGAATTTCTTGTTAAAAGCTGATAATCAGCCATCCAGTTCTGTTATTATCTAAGAGCTGTAGTATCTTCCAAAGCCTTTGACATTAAGATTTACTTCTACATTATTTGAAATATGCTTAGCAATACTCTGATCTAAATACAGAAAGCTCTAAGAATATTTATTCGTGTTTCAAATTATTTTGCATTAGACATGCTAGTGCCACTTGTATTACTCTTCCATAAGGAACAAAGGTCACATTTTACCAGTATGTGTGCCTTCAAAAAGCCAACTTTAAGCTTTCTCGGTTGGATGCTTGTTGAAAGATTTTTTTAAATTGGTTTTTCTAATATATTTATCACTAAATGTTACTGAAAGCTTTTAACAGTTCTTCTATGGTGTTTTTAGGGACCTTGCACCTTCTCTTAAGCCCAATTTTGTTATTGCTACAGCAATATCAACAGCAGAGAAATAAAGCCAAACATCTGAAATTTAAGCAACCTGTTTCATCAGAGGATATCTCTCTAGAAGCCTGTTAGACTCAGGCATAATCACATTGCTCTCACTTCCAAGGCAGTAAAAAAACCCCTCTGAACTATACTTATACTTTTATGCTCTGCTAGAAGGAATTTGAATTATCAGCAGAAACCTGTAGCTGTCTTGCCAAATGAGGGAAACTTTGTGAAACTTTAGTATCCATTACAATTAGAAAGCAGATATTAGAATATCTAGCTTGGATAGCTAGATATATATTGAAGAGAACAAAGCATTCATGCTGCTGTACTGTAGTCTGCAGAGGACTGCAGTGCTGAGTGCTTACTGGTGGCAACGTTATAAACTCATGGTCGCAAAGGTGCCCACTGACTTCAAGCAGCCTCCATCCTCTCAATATGAAAGGATCGCCATCTCCCATATAGCTGAAAGTCAGCAGTGGGAGAGTTATAATGCACCCTAAGGTACTAAGTAGTCTCTACTGATAACATAGGATGGCCCAAAAAATGATCATGAGACTTGTTTTTAAGATTAAGATGGCTAAATGACTCTAGCTTCACACATGGCATTTCTCTTCTGAACTGCTTCAGCATGTTGTCTATTGAATTGTCAATAAATAAAAAGCCTCAGACATCTGAGATGATTGACACATCTTAAAAAGCAGCATGTTTGTGATCAGAGTTCATGGTTTATATTTACTAGCAAACTGATAAGTAGCAGCTTAGCTAACATGTCAGTTAACACTCAGAGTGAGAGAGGTGAATCCGTTCCCCAACTGGAATTAGGACTGCTGGAACTTTCCCCTCCTGCTGATGTTACTAGAAGTAAATTAAAAAAAAATTTTTTTTGGTAAGTAAGTATAATTAATGATTATGACTACCTAAGGACCACAGATTCCAAAAATAAACAATTTATTCAGCTCTAAAAAAGTCTATGGATCTGTTAATTTTTAAGAAAGGTCATGAATAATATCACCTAAGTGCTGGAGCTTGTGTCACCTTGGAATGAGTAATGAATACTAAAAAGTGTGGTAAAAGGATAGATCATTTGTGTTAAAGGTAGAGATCTGCTTGGCATTTCTCCTTGGTATTTCTGATTTGCTGAGACAGATCGATTTAATTGGAATTGTTTAAGTAATAACATAAAAAGTTAATAAAAAAGGAAACCTAGCCTCAACATCATTATATGATAAATTAACAACACAACAAATTATTATAAGAACCCTAAATGACTTTGTGAAATAAAAACCTCACACAGAATAACATCTGAAATACAACTTTTAAAAGGTGGATGATATGCTTTATTCTCTATTATCCCAGCATTACAGCTTCACCATGGACAGCAATTACATGCATGGTTTCTTGAGCTAGCAAACAGCACAAGATACAATTCAAAATCTGTTATGAAAGTTGTAAAAGTAAATGAAATAATAAACATTTGTCAAAAGCTGAAATGCCTTCTGTGCTCTTAGGTCAACTGAGTTTATCTCCTATGCAATGATTAGATAACATAACCTAGAGCAATCAAAATATTTAAAGATAAATTGAATAAATGTAAATATATTTTTCTCTTTTTTACATGACTGTTTATTCCTCTTCCTTATTTTATGAAAATTTTCTTTGTATTTTTTCTTGCTCGAGCAGATATCTTTTCAGTTGCTAATATACCAGAAATGTTTCAGTGATTTTAGCAAAAATGGATTCTGAAGAAAATATCTAGCAATAATAGATAGTTTCTTTCCTACTGCAGCATGAGAATGTTCATTCTTACTTAAACATCCATCTAGGTACAAGATATTTGAGCATAAAATATTGAAAAATATCTCAGAATTACTCCAGATTCTACATCTTTTATACATTAGTGAAATTTCACTAGTGTTTCCAATAAGCCTTTTTTTTTACTGAAGTGCAAAAGCAGTGAAATCTATTTCCTTTAACATTTTATTTTCTTTCTTTATTTTTATGGTTTGCATCATACAGCAAGCCTGTCCACTGCCATGTAATTTCTATCACACACAAGGACACTGATGCTTCTAACTTGTTAGACCTGTCTCTGACTTTCCGCTGAAATATACACAGTTCTTTCACCTTTGATTCCCTGTCATTCTTTATCTTGATTATAGTGATGATCTCTCAGAGTTCTGGTAAAGGTTATGTCAGGAATTCCATTGTGAGCTGTTACATTAAAGGGTTTATATTTTGACTGTATAAATATGTTTTTCTGTCGGTTTTTGAGTTTGCTGTGTGAGTTCTTCTTTTAAGGGTGAATGGATCTTTGTTTCAGGATTTTTGTTTCAGTAGTTTGCTCAATGTTTTCCTACCACTCAGCATTTTAAAATCTAAATAGCTCCAGCTCACATTATCAACAGAATCGCACAGCATCACAAAAATGTTGAGGTTTTGACAGGGATCTCCTGAGATCACCTAGTCCAACCCCCTGGCTCAAGTAATGTCAGCTATAGCAGGTTGCCGAGGACCATGTTGTCCTGGTTTCAGCTGGGATAGAGTTAATTTTCTTCCTAGTAGCTGGTATAGTGCAGTGTTTTGGATTTAGTAGGAAAATAACGTTGATAACACACTGATGTTTTTAGTTGTTGCTAAGTAGTGTTTATACTAAGTCAAGGATTTTTCAGCTTCTCATGGCCAGCCAGCAAGAAGGCTGGAGGGGCACAAGAAGCTGGGAGGGGACACAGCCAGGACAGCTGACCCAAACTGGCCAAAGAGCTATTCCATACCATATGACATCATGCCCAGTGTATACAGTGGGGGGATTTGGCTGGGAGGGGCGGATGGCTGCTTGTGAACTAACAGTCCTTTTTGGTGCCCAATGTAGGGCACAACAGATTGAGATTAATGATAAATCTGACTGGAATGTGTTAGAACAAATTTGTTATAAACATTCATTATATTAGTTCAATAGTTGCTGGTCACAATGTTGATGTATTTGCTCTCAAAGTTGGCGCCCTTGTTCTTAAAGGTGCATTATGTAATACCTTATTTGCAGTATATGCTCCCTGTTGTGCTGTTCATCACCCGTGGGAACTGGGCTAGAGTTGTCATGTTGTACTTTGTAATGCTGGCTTATGATACGATAGAATTGCTCGTCATGAAACTAATCTGGTATTTGTACCAGTACCTCTGTACTTCGGGAGCCATCTATCAGAAACTATTGATAATTACACCTTGTACCTTTTCTCATCGGAGACCCAATCCACAGAAGAGACACATTTCTTTACCTTCCCCTTCTCCTCCAGGCAAATTACAGTAGCTCTTGAGAATTTTGAATACCCTTGGGATGTTCAAACCAGCATGTTCCTATTGCTATGTCTCCTGAATGTGTTCCAGGTCTTGTTTAAGGTTAAACAACTACTTAAGAATACCACTCAGAAATCTGCCCCGAGGCTTAAGAGTCATGGGTGGCATGGCATGTGGGAGAATATGGGCAGGTAGCTAGAGAACTTCTCACCTCCAATGGTTTGGAACTTCGCTCCTGAACAACTACAGGACTCTGATACAGTGACGGAATATTTGAAAGGAAAATGCTGTGGCTAATCCAAAGAGGCACAACTTACTGCACTGTGCTGGTCCCTGGCCAGTATCTACCAAACACTGCTCGATGTTATGCAGCACCCACAGGGGGAAGGGAGGGAAAACAGACCAACAGGCACTATGGCTACTCCAACCCCTGCGACAGGCACTTGCAGCTGAATGAGAGAACCAACCTGTGCCGGTATCAGTTGCCCCTGTACAGAAGAAATATACAAAAAAATCAGTTCGCTTAGCAAAGGATAAAGATGAACAAGGGTCATCATGAGAACAGGAGGAAGAGGCAGAACCAGAGGTAATCACCCGATCTCTATCCCTGAGTTAGCTGCGGGATATGTGAAAAGATTTCAGCTGTCGTCCAGGTAAGCACATTATCACCTGGCTCGCCAGCTCCGGTAATATGAAGAAAATCTCTCTTTGTCCCTACAAGCCTGTGTCTCGGCTGTGGAAAAACTGTCCGAAAAGTCTGAAAAACTGATGGAAATGATTGAAATGTCCTACTCCCCACCTGTACAAGCCTCTATCTCAGCTATTAGGAATGAGCATTCCTCTGATTAAGAGAGACAATATAGAAGGTATACACCACTGGGTACCCTGTAGTTTTAGCTGTGTGACCACGGAGAGGACATGAGGAAGTGGGATAGAAAACCTACCTTAACCCTAGATGCACCGGTACATGAGTTGCGAGGAAGAACAACCACAAAAGGGGATTCTTCCAGGAAAGATGCCACTCCAGTTTCCAGCAAGCAATTCCCCACACAGAATAGAAGGGCTTCTGACCCTCTTGAAGGGACCTCTAAGTCATTTTTACAAGAAGTGAGTAATAAATACTCTGACCAGGATTAGAGGGGCCTTGCCTCCAGCCAGGTGGAGGAAAGAGACAACCAGGTTTAATGGACTGTGTGGATTCAATGGCCTGGCACATCAGACCCACAGGAGTATAAGGCTCTAGTAGACACCAGTGCACAGTGTATTCTCATGCAATCAGGCTATAAAGGAGTAGAACGCATCTGTATTTCTGGAGTGACAGGGAGATCCCAACAGCTAACTGTATTGGAGGCTGAAGTTGGCCTAACTGGGAATGAGTGGCAGAAACACCCCATTGTGACTGGCCTAGAGGCTCCATGCATTGTTGGCATAGATTATCTCAGGAGAGGATATTTCAAGGACCCAAAGGGGTATTGGTGGGCTTTTGGTATAGCTGACTTGAAGACGGAGGCAAATGAACAGCTGTCTACCTTGCCCAGTCTCTCGGAGGACCCTTTGGTTGGGGGGTTGCTGAGGGTCAAAGAACAACAGGTGCCAATTGCTACCACAACGGTGCACCAGTGGCAATATCACACCAACCGAGATTCCCTGTTTTCCATCCGTAAGTTGATTCATCAACTGGAGAGCCAAGGAGTGATCAGCAAGACTCGCTCACCCTTTAACAGCCCCATTTGGCCAGTGTGAAAGTCTAATGGAGAATGGAGACTAACAGTAGACTGTCGTGGCCTGAATGAAGTCACGCCACCGCTGAGTGCTGCTGTGCCAGACATGCTAGAACTTCAATATGAACTGGAGTCAAAGGCAGCCAAGTGGTACACCACAACTGATATTGCCAATGCATTTTTCTCAATCCCTTTGGCAGCAGAGTGCCGGCCACAGTTTGCTTTCACTTGGAGGGGTGTCCAGTACACCTGGAATTGACTGCCCCAGGGGTGGAAACACAGCCCTACCATTTGCCATGGACTAATCCAGAATGCACTGGAAAAAGGTGAAGCTCCAGAACACCTGCAGTACATTGATGACATCATCGTATGGGGCAACACAGCAGAAGAAGTTTTTGAGAAAGGGAAGAAAATAATCCAAATCCTTCTGAAGGCCGGTTTTGCCATAAAACAGAGTAAGGTGAAGGGACCCGCACAGGAGGTCCAGTTTTTAGGAATGAAATGGCAAGATGGACGTCGTCAGATCCCAATGCATGTGATCAGCAAAATAGCAGCTATGCCTCCACCGACTAGTAAACAGGAAATGCAAGCTTTCTTAGGCCTTGTGGATTTTTGGAGAATGCATATTCCAAATTACAGTCTGATCGTAAACCCTCTCTATCAAGTGACCCAGAAGAAGAATGATTTCAAATGGGGCCCTGAGCAACAACAAGCCTTTGAACAAATTAAACGGGAGATAGTTCATGCAGTAGCCCTTGGGCCAGTCCGGGCAGGACCAGATGTTAAAAATGTGCTCTACACCGCAGCCGGGGAGAATGGCCCTACCTGGAGCCTCTGGCAGAAAGCACCTGGGGAGACCCGAGGTCGACCTCGAGGGTTTTGGAGTTGGGGATATCGAGGATCTGAGGCCCGCTATACTCCAACTGAAAAGGAGATATTAGCAGCATATGAAGGAGTTCAAGCTGCTTCAGAAGAGGTTGCTACTAAAACACACCTCCTCTTAGCACCCTGACTGCCAGTGCTAGGCTGGATGTTCAAAGGGAAGGTCCCTTGTACACATCATGCAACTGATGCTACATGGAGTAAGTGGATTGCACTGATCACACAACGAAGTCGAATAGGAAACCCCAGTCGCCCAGGAATTTTAGAGGTGATCATGGACTGGCCAGAAGGCAAAGATTTTGGAATATCGTCAAAGGAGGAGGTAACGTGTGCTGAAGAGGCCCCAATGTATAATAAACTGCCAGAAAATAAGAGGCAATATGCCCTGTTCACTGATGGGTCCTGTCGCATTGTAGGAAAGCATCGGAGGTGGAAGGCAGCTGTATGGAGTCCTGTATGACAAGCTGCAGAAACTGCAGAAGGAGAAGGTGAATCGAGTCAGTTTGCAGAGGTGAAAGCCATCCAGCTGGCTTTAGACATTGCTGAACGAGGAAGATGGCCAATACTTTATCTCTATACTGACTCATGGATGGTGGCAAATGCTCTGTGGGGGTGGTTGCAGCAATGGAAGCGGAGTAACTGGCAACGCAGAGGTAAACCCATCTGGGCTGCCCCATTGTGGCAAGATATTGCTGCTGAGCTAGGGAACCTGGTTGTGAAAGTACGTCATGTAGATGCCCATGTACCTAAGAGCCGGGCCACTGAGGAACATCAAAACAATCAACATGTAGACAAGGCTGCTAGGATTGAAGCAGCTCAGGTAGATCTGGACTGGCAGCATAAAGGTGAATTATTTATGGCTCGGTGGGCCCATGACACCTCAGGCCATCAGGGAAGAGATGCGACATATAGATGGGCTCGCGATCGAGGGGTGGACTTGACCATGGACACTATTGCACAGGTCATCCATGAATGTGAAACTTGTGCTGCAATTAAGCAAGCCAAGCAGTTAAAGCCTCTTTGGTATAGAGGACAATGGCTGAAATATAAATATGGTGAGGCCTGGCAGATTGACTATATCACGCTCCCACAAACCCATGAAGGTAAGCGCCATGTGCTTACAATGGTGGAAGCAACCACCGGCTGGCTGGAAACATCTCCTGTGCCCCATGCCACTGCCTGGAACACTATCCTGGGCCTTGAGAAGCAAGTCTTATAGCGAGATGGCACCCCGGAAAGAATTGAGTCAGACAATGGGACTCATTTCCGGAACAATCTCATAGAAGACACCTGGGCCAAAGAGCATGGCATTGAGTGGGTGTATCACATCCCCTATCATGCACCAGCCTCTGGGAAAATCGCGCGATACAATGGATTGTTAAAGACTACATTGAGAGCAATGGGTGGTGGGACCTTCAAACATTGGGATACACATCTAGCAAAGGCCACCTGGTTAGTCAACACTAGAGGATCTGCCAATCGAGCTGGCCCTGCCCCATCAGAACTTTTATGTACTGTAGAAGGGGATAAAGTCCCTGTAGCACATAAAAAATATGCTAGGAAAAACAGTTTGGGTTATTCCTGCCTCAGGCAAAGTCAAACCCATTCGTGGGATTGCTTTTGCTCAAGGACCTGGGTGCACTTGGTGGGTGATGCGGAAGGATGAGGAAGTCCAATGTGTGCCTCAAGGGGATTTGATTTTAGGTGTGAATAGCCGATGAATTAAATTGTATAATTTTAATCGCTGTATAACCCTGCCACTGTATGTCATTGCTATTATAGTTGTTACATGTTATATCAATGGTATTACAGTAAGAATCACTCAAATTAATGAAGAATGAACTTTGATAAAACCAAGTGAAGCGCAGCAGTGATGGAACTGAACTGACTTCAGCATGCAACAATCCAACACTACACACCATCTTCCTGCTGCATCCAATGTCACTCACCCACCACACCACAACGAAGCCCAATCCTGTTCTGCCGACTGAGTGAACTTTGCACCATCCCTCCTGCCCAGACAGACTGTTACAATAGATGGAGCTCAAAGTCATGGACTGAATGAACTCAATGAACATTTTAAAGGGACATTTAAATGGACATTTTAAAGGCCTATAGATTAAGGGAATTATTTCTGTGTGTATATGTATCAAAAGACAGGAAAAGTGGTGGTGATTAATTGAAAATGTATTGGAAAGTGTGGGACCTGGACATGGCGTAGATGGTACAGAATAAGAGGTGGATACTGTCCTGGTTTTGGCTGAGATAGAGTTAATTTTCTTCCTAGTAGCTAATATGAGGCTATGTTTTGGATTTACTAGGAAAATAATGTTGGTAACACACTGATGTTTTTAGTTGTTGCTAAGTCGTGTTTATACTAAGTCAAGGATTTTTCAGCTTCTCACTCCCACACAGCAAGAACGCCGGAGAGACACAAGAAGTTGGGAGAGGACACAGCCAGGACAGCTGGCCCAAACTGGCCAAAGGGATATTCCATACCATATGACATCATGCCCAGTATACACAGTGGGGGGATTTGGCTGGGAGGGGCGGATGGCTGCTTGTGAACTAACTGGGCATCTGTTGGCAAGTGGTGAGTGATTACATTGTACATCACTTGTTTTGTATATTCTAATTCTTTTAGTATTATTATTGTCATATCATGATTATTATCATTATCATTATTTTCTTTCCTTTCTGTCCTATTAAACTGTCTTTATCTCAGCCCACGAGGTTTTATTTTTTTCGATTCTCTCCCCAGTCCCACTGGGTGGGTGGAGTGAGTGAGCGGCTGCGTGATGCTTAGTTGCTGGCTGGGGTTAAACCATGACACAAGTACAATCAGGTTTTGAGTATCTCCAGAGACTCTGTAGCCTCTCTGGGCAACTAGTTCCAGTGTTTGAGCACCCTAAATGTAAAAAACTCTTATGTTCAGACGAAATTTCATGTGTTTCAGTTTGTGTCCATTGCTTCTTTTTCTGTCACTGGGCACTACTGAAGTGAGCCTGGTTCCATCTTCTTCATTGCCTCCTGTCAGGTATTTATACACATTGATAAGATGCTACTGATCCTTCTCTTGAATAGCGTCAAATCTTGAAGCCTTTCCTCATATGAAAGATGCTCCAGTCTCTTAATATTTTTGTGACCCTTCACTGGACTCACTACAGTAAGTTCATATCTGTCTCGTACTGGGGAGCCCCTAGCTGGGCGCAGCACTCTAGATATGGCCTCACCAGTGCTGAGTACAGGGGACTCCCTCAGCGTGCTGGCCAGGCTTTTCCGAGTGCAACCCAATATACTGTTTGCCTTCTTTGCCTTGAAGGTGCATTGCTGGCTCATGGTCAGCTTGTTGTCCAGCAGGACTCCAAGGTCCTTCCCTGCAGGGGTGCTTTCCAGTCAGTCAGTCCCCAGTGTGTAGTCGTGCCTAGGCTTATTCCTCCCCAAATGCAGGACTTCGCATTTTCCCTTTGTTGAACTTCATGAGATTCCTCTCAGCCCATTTCTCCAGTACGGTAAGTTCCCTCTGAGTGGCAGCACAACCCTCTGGTCTATCAACTGTTCCTCCCAGTTTTATTTCACCTACAGTCTTGCTAGGGGAACACTCTGTCACAGCATCCAGGTCATTAAAGGAGATGTTGAATAGTGTTGGCCCCAGTATCGACCTCTAGCACACACCACTGCCGAGTGTCCTTCAACTGGACATTGTGCTACCGATAACAACCCTCTGGATCTGTCTCTTCATTCAGTTTTATGGACACCTCACTGTACATTTACCTAACCTGTACATTGTCAGATTGTCTATGAGGATGTTATGGGAGACAATGTCAAAAGCCTTGCTAAATTCAAGGTAAACAACGTTCATGCTTTCCCCTCATCCACCAAGCTAGTCAACTCATTGTAGAAGGCTGTCAGGTTAATTAGCATGATTCTACCTTTGTAAATCCATACTGACTACTTCCAATCACCCTCTTGTCCTTCAGGTGTTTTGAAATGGTTTCCAGGAAGATTTTGTCTATCGCCTTCCCAATGACTGAGGTGAGACTGACTGACCAGTAGTTTGCTGGATCTTCCGTCTTGTAATTTTTGAAAATAGAAGTGATATTTGCTCTCAGTCTTCAGGAACCCCTCCTAATCACCATGACCTTTCAAAGGTAGTCAAGAGTGGCCTTACAGTGGTGTCAACAAGCTCTGCCAGGACTTGTGGGTGCAACATGACAGGCCCTAGGGACTTATGTATGTCTAGTTTCTTTAAATACTCACTCATCTGGTCGTTTTCCATTGAGGGGAACTCTTCCTTGCTCCAGACTTTAACTTTGGTCTCAGGGACCTGGGATTCTTGAAGGCTGGTTATACTGGTAAAGATGAGGCAAAGAAAATATTGAGTACCTCAGCCCTTTCCATGTCATTTGTCGCCAGGTCTCCTGCCTTATCCAGGTCCTTTTGAAATACATTAAAATTTTTCTGAAACTCCCCCACTCCATGTATGGTTTATATAGCTTTTTAAACTTTGTCTAATGAATCTCTTTATTCTCTGTGATACTGGTAAGAGTCCACAGTTGATAGCAAAGCATATGATTGGTGGCAATGTAAATATGAAGAGGATAAAACTCCTAGGTTGGTTTTTTTTTTTAATATTTCTCATTAACATAGATTCAGACATTATTTAAAATTTGCAGTCAACGTGGTGAGAAATAGATGAATAAATAAATAAATAATTTTAAGAGAGCATCAGCCAAGTATGTTTTAGTGAATTGAGGAAGTGTGTGTCAGAACTAGGCTGAGAGATAATAGGTAATGGCAGGCGAAAAGAGGAGAACGGAGGAGAACAGAGGAGAAGGAAATACATTCAAGGAGTTACTGTAGCCAGTTACTGTACTCCAATTTAAGGATTAAGTCAAGTGTGTAAAGGGAGTAAGATCATATATTATGCTCAGAGTAAATTAATCCAGGTAGAGGTAACTGAGACTACACAAATTACAGTAGAGGTCAGTCCAAAATACCCATGTAAGTTTTCCTCTCTTTGATGGTTCATCTCCATTCTTTTTTTGTCCAAACTGTTCTAGCCAGTCAAGTAATAAAATCTGAAATGCAGGCATTTAGTTATGGCATATCAAGGAACTGATAAACCACCTTTAATGCCATTGTACAGATATATTTATATTAGTGCTCTCTTTGATATAAGGAGGTTTTCAACTAAATTGCTCTGTTATTCTTATTTATTATCTTAGGTTTGTATTACAGTGTGGGTCCCTAAGTTCTCAAACTGGATTCTGTAGGATCAAACTAAACCAGAAGATGCACACCTAATGTGCTCCCTCTACCAGCAAGTGTTCATTCCTTGGGACCAAACTAAGATGCAAATATATATACAGTGCAGACAGTGGCTCCCTGGCACCATTTCCCTCCACTTCTGCTGCTATTGCCCTGCACCACCTGCTAATTTTGACACGGTCAGTCTGTCACTGTTCTCTGATCCTGGGTCCATTATATCTGAAAAAGATGACAGTAGCTTGAAGAGTAACAGGAGAGAAAACATAGTAAAGTATTCATTATAAACTGCTCCATCATTTGCACCAAAGGAGCATACCAAGAGTGTGCTTAAATGATCTGGCAACTCCTCCTACAAACACGAATGTGTAGAAATAGCAATTTCTTTTGGTGAGGTGAGATTTATAATGGATGATCCATTGTTTCACTTTTTTACTGACAATCATAAGTACCTGCAAGTCACTTCATTTGAAAAGAGAGAATCTTATCTTTGGACCAGACAAATAAAACAAAAGCATTGCAGCATAAAAATTAAATTAGCCTGAACTTGATTAAAAAACTCTCTAGAGCAAAAGAGATTGTAGGTTTGTGGGCAAAAATTCCCTACTGAGGAAAAAAATGAAGAGAGTTTTCACTGAAAGGAAAGTCTCAATCTCTTTTCTCTGTCATTTAGTTTTAAAATCAGAAGCCCAAACGAAGATCAATAGATCTGAATTAATGAAGACCTTTCTGACTTTTTAGATAGTTCAGAGAAGAGCTTCAATAGTGACTTCAGCAGTTTAGTTTTTCAGATCACCCATAAGACAGTCAAGAAAGTGGGCTTATGCCAAAATAATATTGCTTACTGCTCTATTCTGTCAGAAGTATCAAGTGAAAGGATAGCAATACTTTCTGTCTTTAATGATTAATCAGTGTAAATCTGACTGTAGCACACAACAGCTTCAGTATGGATATTATTCATTTCATTGAGATCCAAGCATTTTTTGCAGACTGAATCTTACCTTTTTGTAGTACAGAAATGTTACGCACTGCAGTTTACTGGCACTTTAGTCACCCCAAACTGATTTTCTACACTTCATTGATACAAATAAGTGAGAGGTAAAATTAAGTCTTTACTATGTAGCAGTAATTCTTTAGGCTTTTTGGATCACTTTTTTCTTTTTTTTTACATCTCAGAACACATTCGTTTTCCTGTCTTATCACACAGACAATTCAAAGCATCTGCAAATGATGCAGATATTATCTGAGTGGGAATGAATCTCTGTTCAGGTTATTGAAACTTGATGCAATTTTTCTTAAGAAGAAAAGGTTTCACATGATTTACAATAATTTAACATAATAAATTGAACTTTGAGGAAATTGCTAAGAGAAGAAGAGATGCTGAGCTTAGATCTGAAGTAATTTCTTTCAGTAACATTAAAATAAGGTGACTTCTTGTTCTTTTTGAAATCACTGAAGAGGTTAGATTGTGCTGCTTAAACATTTCTAAGACAGAAGCTGTGTGAACCCACAAGAGGCTATAAAATTTTTGGGTTTGTTTCTGTTTTTTTTTAAAGATGCCTAGATCCTTTCTACATTGCTTTCTGTGTTTCCAAGGGGGATGCAAAAGACAAAAAGGAGACGTTTTGCAGTTTGATTGTTTATTTGATACCTTACACATTCTCTGGGATTTATAATTTACACTCTCATAATTCTGTACTATTATTTACATCTAAGATCCTTACTTGCGTGTGTTTATAAATGTCCTGAATTTCATATAAATTGGAATGTGGATTTATTTTTGCAGAATGTAGCCTTGGTCCAATATTTGCTCACTGATGTATCCTTATGCAGCACAAAGATTCATGTGACACATGAGCTTCATATGGCCATGAATTACCAGGCCTTACAGAACTTACAATGGAGATGTACCCAGCCTGGATACACAGAAGTAAATAATTTTTTATGTTACTACATTCATGTTTCCTTTCACTAAAGGCAAAAATAAATGTTGCTCTCACACCATGCTTAATATAAACTCTTTAGAATATTACGTATTTAAGCTAATTGTTTTTTTGATCTTGAAACTGTTTGGTTTTGGTTTGAATTTTTTGTTGTGTACAGAATTTAATATTTTAAAACTGTTGTCTTCCCAGCTAAAACAAGTTTTTCTACATGCCTGTGAAAAGTTTTCCAGTATATTATCCCTGATCAAGTATTTTAGTACTCTATCCCATCTACTGCACCCAAATACAGATTGCAAATCCCATAGAAATTTCATTCTCTTGACACTTTCCAAAATGTAGACAGCTTGTTATTGAATAAATGCTGAAACACTTTTTATAACATTTGGCTACACAATATGTGTTCCTTAAAAACCAAACCAAACCAAAACAAAACAAAAAACTTCTTCCATCAAAAAGAAACAGAAAAACATATTCGGTGTTCAAGTTCCCACCAAATAATTAAAGAAATATCAGGTTTCATGAGTGAATTTCAGAGTGAATTATTCTGTAATTATTCTCACTATTTAAAAATAAAGCTTAATAGAATTTTCATTTTCATTTTTTAACTAAAATACGGCACTATCTTTAATTTGCATATCTTGAAGACGTGAAATGGTGGTTCAGTTTTGTGGATGTTTGTCCTATTAAGAACTAAATATGAAGTACATTAGAAGATCTAATGTTAAAGGTAGGATAAAATAGGTAGGGAAAAATACTGATGAGTATAGCTTGAGAGCACAGCAAATAAACTTCTATGTTTCTTTTAAGAATATTTATGAAACACATTATATATATATATATAAGAACGTATGTTTGCTTTAACTTTATTATTCTATTATTTAGATACTATGTTTATATTGGTTATTCATAGACAATTAGATAATGAGGTTCATGCCATTTGGAAGATAAACTACCTGTTTCTAACTTTATATTGTTAGAACACATGTTTTTTCAACATATGTTTGTAGTCCTCTGTCATCACAGTGTTCCAAATACTTGCAGATTTGGGAATCTGGCGTATTTGACTTTAATTGATTCTTCCATTTCAGCAATAATGTAGCCATTTTTAAGTTTTTTTGATTTTTGTTTGTTTATTTGCTTGTGGTTTTTTTTATAAATCAACAGTCTACAGACACTGGACAAATTTGTTCTATAATTGCCAATTATAGTGACATTTCTGTCATCCCAGTATTTGGCACAGATCACATAGGTGAAAAAATAAAGAACTGGCTTAAGCAGAGAAACAGTGGAGCCAAGTAATTTATTTCAATTCTATGGAAGACTAGTGCTGGCTTATTCCCACAGAGGATGTGACCTTTCCTTTCAAGTCTTAAATTTCTATTTTAAAAAGAAGCTTTGGTAGACATACAGTCCTGGAAGCTATTGCGTAACGTACGCAGCTCTTATGATGGTGCTGTTTGTGTCACTGATCTATCTGAAAGTATATTGAAAAAACAGCTTTAATGGACCTCTGTTGCTACCTCAGAGAAATTACAAGAATTGCAAGAAAATTACAGTAGTGGAATTTTCCATTATCTTCTCTCTTGTAGTGTACCATTATATTAAATCATGTGCTTGGGAGATGGTAACACTTAAAACCACAAGCTAGCACATAGGGCAAAGTCACTGCATCTCCTCTACTGCTCTCCTCCTAAAGAAAATCAAACAGGCTGTCTTAAGTGATCAGGGGAGAGAAGGAGAAATGTTTACAGAGTGAAACATCTGTCTTTTAGCTGAAAAGTGATGCTGTTAGTTCCTTTGCTTTACAAACATCAGTGTTGATTCAGTGAGACCTTCTCTTTCTCTGTTCAACTTAAAGCCAAATATTTTAGCTTAAATCACCAACTGCAATTTCATTAACCTTTTTTACTTGTCATTAGAAAACAGAGAAGGAAAAGTGCCAGACCACACCTCACTAGGCAGTGGGAAAAGTTATCTCGGTTACCAGTCTTACCTCAGGAATGGTAATCTTGTAGTCAGTGCTATTAAAAATACATGGAGGACTATGTTACATGTGACCAAAGCTCCATCTATCAGGCATCCTGTTTCCACCCATGGTCAATAATGGTTTATTGGAAGTATATAAAACCAGAGCAAGCACACAGTGCTAATTGCCATGAATATTTTCCCATGCTCCAGTGACTGAGCACTCATTTTGTGTGAGAAAGATCTTATCTCAATGGTTAATAGCCTTTAATGGATTTTTCTTCCATGAATTTACCAAGTCCCTTTTTGAATCTCAGTAGATATTTAGTATTAACATTATACTGTTTCATAGAGAAGTATCTTATTTTGTTTGTTTTGCTGCGAATTGTTTCAGTTGTGGCTCCCCTACTTCTTGTATCAGAAATGACAGTGAACTGTCACCTGCTATTCATCGTCTCTGTGTCATTTCTGATTTGGGTCACATTTCAACAGCTTTTTTCTGGAGTAATAATATTTAACTTTCTTATATAGAAGCCATTTGCTGTAACATACTATTTCAGTATGTCTGTACCATTCTAGAGATGGAGGGACCCACATGGCACACACAATTTGGGATGAATTTATGTGGTGGCATGTTTTCTGTTTTGTTGTCTATTTGTTTCCTAATAATTTAGAAAAGTTGTGTTAATTTTTCCAGGCATTTACTTTTGAGCAATGAGATCATGGTTTATAACCCTGAAACTCACAAATAACTCAGTTTATCACTGTGTTATGATAATTGGAAGTCTTAATTTGTTTTGGAATGTCTATCTCTTTACATTTATCTGTATAGGATTACACCTACCATTTTTTCTCTTGGTATTGTGAGGTCCTCCAGTAATTTTTCTCAGCCAAATCTTTCGAATTCTGAATTACTCAGAAGTAGGATGCTTTGTCACTTAATTTTTTTTTCACTTTCTCAGATAATTTATAAATAAACAAGTAGCATAAAGACTGCACCAAAGACCTCTCTCTACTGAGACAGCTGTTAGTTATTACTCTATTTTTTAATCATTTTCAAATACAGATCTACCCTGTCAAATATGAGAAAAAAAACATCCCATAGACTTTTTGGTTGTATTGTATCATATCATATCTTAAATTTCTCTAATACCACTTGGGATTCAGGGTAGGTTGTGACAAAGACATCTCCCTTTATACAGTGACTTGTTCAAAGAAGTCTGAACCTGTGCTGATACTGATTTGTGACTATCAGTGCTGCTTTTTCTCTGTAGCAGCTCTAACTGCAGAGTTTGTCTAAGCTATTCCATAGACTACAGGAGAAACCTCATCTGACTAGTATTGGTCTTAGAAGAAGCAGTATTTCATAGCTGGGATAATTCAGAAGGCACAAACAAATGCAGGTAGACATTTCATTTCTGTTGTTAAAACTTTGACCTCTGGTTTTAGATGAACATCAGAAACTTAAAAAAGATCTGTCCAGATCCATGCTGCTTCAAACTATATAAGTAGTGATTCACATACTGAATTCATAAGGAAGAGTACTGGTGTACCATACACAATTTATTTCAAACGTTCATTTTAAGACTGTGTTAATATTAATTGTCCTTGCTATTCAAGTTCTATTTAAATGATGAGCATAGATTTCTGACAGCTTGAATTGACAGCTTGAAGTCAGTGAACTGAATTAGGATCTTTGTTTGTGCTATGGTGTATTTGGATGACTTGATATCTTTAACTGGTACAAATGTCTGTAGGCCTGATACAATGTCCCAAGAAATGTGTTCCTTGTGCAATAAAAATTTTGCCTTTTTGAGCAGCAGACCTGCTGAAATTACTTTTTTCAAGCTTGATTTTTTTCATCATGTTCCTCTCCAAATTAGTCAAATCCCAGAAATGAAACTATGTAGTAGCAATGACTTTTTCAAGTACTCCAATAGATTTGTCTTTTTTTTTTTAAGATCTTTGAATTACTGAACCTACAAGAAAAAATCATAGAAGTGTGAACATCAGAGACACAGAATAAAGTAGTTAATTTAACGCTACACAGGAACTTGTTAAACTGACTTGACAACTTAAAGCAGAAATATAGGAATGATGTGGTAAGGTTTAGTAACAGCTTACTGCAAAGTAAAGACTTTTTACTGCAAGGGAAGGCTTTTTATCTGAAATTCCACATGGAAGTTTGTTTTTCCTGTGTTCTTTCTGGCTCCCTCATATTCCCAGTTATAATGATGTTGATATAATCCCTCTGTGAATGCTTCTGTCAATTCTCCAGTTCTTTTAGAAGAGAGAGTCTCTTCCTATTTATATTACATTTTTTGGATAAAAAAATCCTAAATTGTGTCTCTAACTGCTACTAACTATTTTCACTTTCCAGTAAGGACTCAGAGGTGTTATCTTCTTTAGTAGGGAATTTATAATATAGCTCATATAAATATGTATATCATTGACATTCCAGAAGATAGTTGGCATAAGTTCCTGGTATGAATAACCTGTAATTATTTCCTTGACTTTCTTTAATTTTATTTTTATTTCTTTAATTTTATGTCAGTTTTCACAACCACACACTTTTTCACTTCTACTGATTAGAAGGTGTTTATCTGAAAGGAAGGAGGAAATGCATTTCTTCTCTGCTTTGAATTATGCCTCTGTTTCTATACCAAAAAGAATTTAGTATCTTTTAACTTTGATTTCAAATTTTAGCAATTTCATGTTATTCTGCTTTGAAATGCAGGTTATCAGAATGGAATTGTCCATATAAGCCTTTATAACTGTTAGCTAGGAAAGCATTGATTTTGTAATAGCAGTTACTATTATTAAGTCCTTTCCTATCACATTATCGTCAATTTTGTATACTGGGCAAATCTGATCAGTCAGGACTTGCTGAATATGTCAGTATTTCAACCTAATAAACAGAAGTTATAGCCACAGAAGGGTTTTATTGCTGATCGGCTGAGGAACAAGACACAACACCATATAAACTAGCAGTTCAGATCTGGAAGTGATAGGCTAGTAGGCCTTGTCCTTCTACTGGGTTTTATTGGCCATTTTCCAAGCCTTGTTGGGGTCCTGTGCAAATGGCTGAAGTGTACCTCCACATGAATCCCCAGTGGTTTTGATTCCAATGTTATCAAGTGCAGAAGCCAGTTTGATTTTATCTCTGTAGTTTAACTATGCAATGCATTTCTAAGGACAAGTAAATGCAGTATGGAGAAAGGAAATGAGGACTTCCGTTTTGCTGCAAAGAATTTTTCTCCAGTAACCGAAACAAGAAGAGATGCAAGAACTGAAAAAACTGAAGTTCCATTGCCATATGTCATTATCAATATTGTTAATGATTAGTGGATGAAGTTCCTAATGTTTACCACAGAAAGTCTCCCACTTGTTCCAGTGGTCAAAACAGGAGAGAGCTTGCGTATGTACAATATTGCACTGTTTCCTTTGGCGTTTTTAGGTAAGAAAAAGAAAGGAATGAATAAATGACAAGAGAGAGAAGCAGAGGGAGAGGTAATAGAAACATAGTATTTTATCATCTATGTGAGGCAACTTATAAACAATTTTATTTTTACCAGAATGTTATAGTTACCAGTTGAATCTAGCTGTTTAGATAAATACAGTCATTAAGTATTTACATGAAGTGAGTTACATGAGTTTGACATGGTTAGGAAATTAACTCTGTTGTGCATGTCAATATATATATGTTGGTCGGTATTTTTTTTTTTAATAGAAAGTAAATTTGACATTCTGGATAGGAGTTAACAGAGACTAACAAATTTGGATATAAACATGGATTTATTTTGGTGCCTATAACTGATGTAACTTACATGTGTAATAGCCTGATTTGCTGTATTTAGATGTCCAAGTAACATGCATTGTGTCCTAAAATAAATGCAGGTGCAAAACTATTATCAGAATTAAATCACCTGTAATCAGCAAATGCACAGGTGGTGGTATTTTTACATTTTTGTTTTCCTCATGTTTCCTGAATTGCTGATTTTGTATTGTGAAGATGTAGTGTTTTGGCACCTCATACCTGGCCAAAGTGGTGTTAGATTGCATCACCCTGATGGCTGTGAATATTGTGATTAAGAAATTCACTGGGAAAGTGACTATACAGGAGGAAAAAGGAGAGGTGTAATTGTGACCTGTGCTTTCAAAGTTGGACATATTGGCTAGGCTGGTGATAGTTAAGGAAAGGATTGTGGGTATGTCAATCTATCATCTACCAATAGCTTACTGATAAATAGAAATGCCCATGGAAAAATCTAGGGGAAAATACATCTAATTTTTTTGGACTATCAAAGGTTCACTCAAAGCTTCTTAGCTTTATAGGCTGAATTGACTAAGGATAAGGGACTGGACCCTGTCTGGGTTGTACATAAAAAGAGACCAGGGAAGAGGAAAGAGTAGAGAAAGCAAGCCTTTCCAGATGTACTTGCTGTCCTATTGCTGCACAGATATGTAAGGATCAAGAAAGTAAGTAATCGATTATATTGCCAGCTCTGATAATCCACTTTCTGAGCACCCATCCACTTTGCTGTTGCCTCCAGTTGGCTCTAGAAATGATTACGTTATTATTTTGCTAGATCAATAACCTAAATGCAGTTCAAATTATGGTTAATAAAAGTTCCCCTTTAATAATATTAATTTACTTATAGCATGAAAAATCCTGGTTTTCCTCAAAAAAAAAATATTGCTTTTTTTCTTGTTTATAAGCTTTGTTTAATTCATATTTTCACAGAGATAAGACTAACTGGCAGGCAGATACCTGCTTCCAAAGCACATAGCTAAAGAAAGCCAACCAAAGTGTTTGGAGCATATCACAGACTGAGTGAGGTACAAGCCTAACAACATCTACAAGCGAATTATAAACCTTTTGCCATCTGAGAAGCTTTCTTCCACATTGCTTGTGTAAATAAAGTGGGGCATGAACAAATCACACCAGAAAATCTTAGTATTTTTTTAACTTTGACTCTTCATCCAATCATTATTTCAGAAATACATCTATTAAGATCTAATTAACAGAATTGTGATGTGACCCTAGAATATTCATACCTTAGAACATTTTGCTGCAGAAGCAAGCGGGACTTCATCCTGTTACTAATATTATGTCTGCTGCTCTGGTAAAAGAATTAAAAACCTTCATGCTTTTAATATTTTGCTTGGAAAAAAAACATGTTAATTTTTAGTTCAGAGTCATAAGCCATCATCAACCATAATAGCAGCAGTATAGGTTGTTCACTGTTTTGACATTTTCAGGTCCTGAATCCTTTCATAGTTTTAAGGCTAAGATTCCTCACATAACAGGGTGAAACTATATACTAGATGGACAGAACTTGATTACAAGGTTTTCATATATATTGACCTGGCATCTTGTATTTATAGTGAAGTATTGGTTAGTATTAATCATGCAGGATTCTGCATTCTCTAGGTTTGAAACGGTAGCAAATAAGAGAAGGTTAAGAATCTGCGTAAATATATTATCTTTCATTATTAACATGAGGGATGATAAGGGTAGGACACTTTTCATGGTTTTATTTTACTCTTTCTGAAAGAAGTTTCTAAATTTTCATTTGTCAAAGATCAAACTCTTACAAGATGTGATAAATTTTGCTATTTGGAAGTGAAATACTGTAAGGGGTCACAGATGATGCCTAATAACCTTGGAATACAGCCAAAAATTAGATTTGTTTTCCTTAGCTGAAATATTACAAATAAATCTCCTTAGTGGGAACACATGGCAAGAAAAAGACATGCTTACATGTACTGATTGGACTGCAGTTCACAAATAGGTTGACACTGGCAGTGTTTTGACCTAAAAATGGTCTTTGAAAAGGACTTAACTGAGCTTCAGTTGTAGTCCTTCTTTAATTTGTGTGTTGTAAAATGATGGAAGTTTAACCTTCTTTTTCCCCTATTATTCTTTCTTTCTTGCATGAGGATTTTGTATGATTGAATAATCACTGTTCCACTTATTAATTATAATGGATTGTAATTCACAGGAAAGTTGGTTTCGTATGGATTGGGGAAGAGAATACTTTTAGATTTATGTTGCAGAAGTTTGGTCATTGAAAAGTGTATTATCTTTAAGCCTCTCTTTATGCTCTCCCTCTGGAGCAAAATGAGAAAACTGATAGAATTTAAGAAAACAGTTGACTGGTTGAATGAATGAATGTAACTAGTCAGTCCTAGTAAGTTACATATTTTTAATTTCTGTTAGTGCTGGATGCTATTTTCAGTTTTTAGAAAAAATCTAAGGAAAAAATTGTTTAAATAAATCAGTGGCCTTGGCTGCAGAAATTTCAGTCTATGATTTTAGGTTGCTAGAGCACCTGTATAGTAATGCTTTGCAAACAGATTCTCTGCCAGACTAAGTGTCAATAACTCAGACCAAGGGCTAGACAATGAAACTCCTGCTCTCAGTATTTGGCAAACTCACTACATTATGTTCATCACGCACAGTTAAACTTACATGTACAGCCACACTGGTTGTCAGCTGGCTACCTTCTGGGAAGATGTTGCTGTCAGTTTTGTAGCAAGGTCTAGTTAATATCTTAACATCTTACCTGGAAAAAAAAAGGACTCCAAAACCAAAGACTCTTAAGATATTTCATCATCTGCTTCTTGTCCTGTGAAGAGCTGACAAAGTCATCGCAGTAGTCACAACAGTTTACAAACCAATGGTCTGCTTAGATATGGTTATTATTATTGTGGCAACTTCACAAAAAGATCTGTGAATTATGAAAATTAAGATTGTTTTTATCATTTATGTGGCACTGTTTGAGGGAAAGAGCAGGATACAGCTGGTGTTCTGGATTTCAAAGGCCAAAAAGCCATCTCTCTTGACAGTGCAATATGGCAAGGGGCTGAGAGAGGGCTTTCTGAAAAATAGTAACTGTTGTCACTGACTGCAACTTGTCCTTTGTGCTTCCCTAGATATTAGGGAGATCGACTAGTTAATAATTGTGAAGAACAGTTTTACAAAAGTTATGACTACCAAAGGCACAAAACATTGTGTGCTGAAGTATGCTGTGCAATCATTCCGAGTAGACTTTGCTTGTATGGCTTGTTTATTATAGTGAACAATCATGGGCATATTTTGGTACCCATGTTTTTGTATTCACTTTTCCAGTACAGATCGGAAAATATGCCAATAGAGAGTCTGAGTCTATAATATAATTACGGGAGACAACCTTTAACAGGGTATTATCTGGAATAAACTCCCTGTTATACTGAAATATTGTATGTTTTTTAAGAAACTTTTCACATTTTGTCTTGAAAAGCCTTGTCAGTCTATGAAATTGTGATAATTCATTTTCATTCTCCACTATATTAGATTGAAAGTCCTGCATTATATTGCTTTATTTTGCTGAAATATATTTCACTAACACTGTCTGACTTTTGTTCCCTTGGGACATTCATGAAAATGAGATGTGTAACACATGAAGCCAGACTGGTAGGAAAATTTAAAATAAATACAGTAACCCCTTCTACTCTTTCTCAAAATAACAGAAGTAAAAAGGTATCCATGCTGTTTTAACTGTTTTCTAGAAAAAAATTCTATAGTTTTATATATTACTCGTATACACTTTTTTGCATAGTTATAGAACTAACGTTAGGTCCTATCTGATATCCCTTAATAACAACACAGGATAACAAGAACAACTAAGACTTATATGTCCTTGGAACTGAAGTGGTATTATGTTTCAGAGTGCAAGTATGCATTTTGAACAGAAAAACATTTTTGAATGATATTTTAAATAAAATATAGTCCATACATGACCAATATTTTGTCAAACTAATAACGGTTGCACAAATATATCATGTGTTAAACTTTTGCTCATCCTCAAGCTATAAAATATTGCTCTCTCTTTCTTTGCATTCAGTCTTCTATTTTATGATCTATACAAAGACAGCATGGTTCAGTGTTGATTAAATAGCTCAAAACAGTAAAAAAGATTCCATAATTCTTTTGGGAAGATACACTTGTAAAATAAGGCTTGTAATATTTTTTTAGCAAGGTTTGACCTTAGAGCCTTAAATTCCAAATCAGGATGTCCTCGCTGTTTCTGTTCAGAAATTTTTTACTGTACTATAATCAGCAGTCTATAATATTTCAGTTAAATACAGGTTTTGATAAGTTATTGCTTTGACACATCAATATACTGAAACTTTTACATTCACGTAATGGGTTTAAAGTTAGTTTGTGACGGTCATGTTACTGAATCAAGACCTGCATGTCCATGGTACCCGCAAGTAAAAAAAAGATATTATGTATTAAAATTTTGGATAAATATAATCCGTGATTTCTGCCTAAGAGATTGACCTTTAATTACATGAATCACAATGGGTATGCAAAAATAATGTCAAATCTGTTATGCAAAAAAGCTACATATTTTACCAGCAATACATTATTCTCTGTCTGAAATCACAATCTTTCCTCCCCTCCTCTCACCCCCTCCAGTGATTTACTACTGGTGGTTTGAGTACTTTCAGCTAAATTTTTAACAGAGGTTCACAAACTATCTGAAGAACTAGAGGTAGCTGTCCCTGAGGACTGCTTGTTGTCATGATAGTCATTTTCTGAACAGATCTGAAAGAACTAAGCAAAAACCAAAGCGGACAGTGGATGACATCAGCCTTTACTGCCATGAAGTATAAAAAATCACATAGCTCTATCATCAAAGTCTATGTTTTAAGAATGAAAGAGATGTAAAGCATCTAATAAGTATTGCACTGGGATAGAATTTACCCAATAATTTCTTTCAGAAGAAGGCAAGGTTTTATCCTATTGAAACACTTTCCTAGTACCACTTTTCCAAGCAAGCAATTACTGTCATTACTACACTAACATTATGGAGTTATGAACTGCAAAGGAGTTTGGTCATGAGGCCAAACTATTCTCTTTGAGTATGCATCAGAATTTGGACATAAGACTGAACCCTGATGTGTACTCACAGGGAAATAGAGTTCTCCTAGTTTCACACGTGTTGCAGAATTATGTCTGACTTAAATCCAAGCAAAATACCAAACTAAGTTTGAAAACATTTCTTTCAGGTGCATTGTTGCAGCAAGTGTTCCGGATTCATTCAATTTAGAAATTGTTTTTTTCCACTTTAATTCACTCAGAGCGTGATCATCTTATTTCTGCCAGTAGCGAAGATTCACTGGAAACTGTATAGGCCCACATCATAAAGCATGCCTTGATGACCAATACCTACCATGAAAGAGCCTTTCACCTTTCACAGTGAAAGGGTATTATGCTTGGGAAACTGCTGAATCACAAACATTTCCTACCTACCACATTAGCAGGTTCTTTGATATTCCATGGCTTCCTTCCGTTTTGACACTGCAGCCGTTTGCCTGTCTTCTGCTTGGGTAACACATCTCTTCCAGTGCATTCTATTTCCCATGAGTGTGATAGACTGTTCTCTGGTCTCAACCAACAATTGCAAACTCAGCTTTTAGCGCAGAAGACCCTAATCAGATCTCATGAGACTCCCTATTTCAATTTTCACAGACTCTACCTTCCATTTCCGTTCCTTTTTGCCCATCACTCAATATGTAAATGAATGTAAATATAATGCTCTTGGCCATTATAAAAGTTTCTTTATTCTTGAAGAAGAGAAGCAAGATACTGCTTTATTGCTGATTTAAGAGTCCTTAACTGTATCGTAGAGATAGTGAATTTCTTTTCTTTTAAGTTGTCACTCAAATATGTTAAGCCATTCATTTGGCATAACAGCTTTTGGGCATGAAAATCATAATCTCAGTGATCCAGTTTCAGATCCTTGGGACAGTAATAATTTTGAATGACTACTTCAATAGATAATATATTAAATTAAAATAGGGATTTCTGTTTGGCTTCTGAAATACTAAGGGGAATACAAACTCACATCTTCAAGAGACATTTGTGGAGGTTTCAGAGGAACTTGAATTTCCTTGGCAGGTAGATATTGCAGGACAACTTCTATGACAGAAGTTTTCAAAAAAACAAATCTGTGTTAATTTTCTATTTGACTTCTAATGTACTAAACTCTTTTTGCCTCCAGACTTAAAAATTCTCTGTTACCAAAAGCCTCTACTAGATTTGTGATTGCCAGTAGAAAATGCTTGGGTTATTTTAGCTTTTAGATAAAATGCTTTGGGTTTTTTGTAGTGATCTTATCCTTCCTCCTAAATCTTTACACTTGAACTATTTGTTATCAAATTTAGAGTTTTTCTATAGAGATTTAACATGCCTAAGTGCTCTCTGTAATTTTCATTTATTCCTTACTTGCAGACCTTTAAAAATGTTACAAATACCTTCCAGGTGAAAAGAATGAAACAAGATGAAAAGAAGACGTCTGTTTTGACACTTTCCAGGTTTTCTGATCATAAAATACACTCATTGCATGTAGGGAAGTGAAAAAGCAAAGTATTTGAGGATGAACTACATTATCTCTGTCAGTGAGACAAATAATTAATATGTTTTTTGAGGTAAAAAGAATATTACCTGCAGAGAATAAGCATTATTTATTTCAAACAAACTATGCACCATTTCTATCATCACTGATGCTTTATGGCAGAAATAAAGCTAAAATCCAGTTCTCCATGATACTTGCAGTTACTGAAATAATTAGATCACACTTAAATTTATTACCCTCATTCTTACCTTCCAGATAACCTTCCAAATTACAAGTGAAGAAGGATTCTATAGACAGTATTCGCTTTTCTTAGACAATCCTGCTTCATCCTCTACAGGAATACAACCAGGCAGTACCTTGAATAAATAAAAAGCTTTGTGGGAGATTTGTTTTGTGATTAATATGAGATACATTCACAAGGGGATTGATTAAAAGTGGTAGAGACAATCTTAATTCTGGCAGCGTCTTTCCCTCTCTCAGTGTTGCCAGTCTTCTTAGTGACAGCCTAACTGAGCAAGTTTCATGTTTCATACTAATAGAAGATTGTTGGAAAATACTAGTGGCTGTTGAATTGTTGATGGATTCTTCTAGATTAGATGATGGTCATTGTTCTAGATACCTAAGAATCTGAAATGCATGTATTATTCACTTGATTCTTTACATTGAATTCTCAGTTTGGCAGTATGTTAGACTTCTATCTTTTTTAGTAATGATTTGTCCAAGGGCCAGCTAGAATTGACTAGGGTCCAGAAAGCTCTGAATCACCAGTTCTGTGTTCAACTTATCTCTATAGATGTTAAGAGAAACTGAAGCAAGACTTAGAACATGATGAGATGCGCAACATGCATCTCACTTGCACCAGCAGGAACAGTGTCTTACCTGTGATTTTCTATAATGATGAGATGATAGCTGAAAATCAAATCAATCAAACCAGGAAGGAAAACGGGATTAAGTCATCAGCGTAAGTGCTGAGCCTTTTCTGACTCTGTGGTATGATACCTGCCTCATGTCAGTGAGTTCCAGCAGGTGTACTTATAGCCTTCTTTAATGATATATATAAATTACATTTTCTACTAGGAAAGCAACATTGTAGACTTTGAAATTCATGATGACTATTGCTCTCTTAAAGTTTTTAAACTCTCTTAGCCTTCAGTTTCAGCTTCTCAAAGCATACAGTATATATCCGAAAATGAAATGTATGTTTTTCATTGCTTACATGACAGATAGACAGTTTCATGGCCTAATGAAGATAAAATTCATAGGTTTTAATTACAGAAGAAGAAGCACAAGTTACAAGGCTAAATAAAATCATGTCAGTGTAAGTCAGAGTTCTGTTACTGACTGAATGACTTTGATTCCCCCCTGCAAAATCTATTAAATAATTTTCCTGGCCAAAAACCAAATTGACATAAACAGATTAAGTTAAATTCAAATACATTAAATGCTAAGTCTTGGAGACAAAAAAGAAATTGCATTCTTAACTAGTAAGTTTTTTTATTTTTTAAATAGATTACCATTTTGGAAATATGAACAATTATTATAGCTTGTTAAGTGCTGCTGATAAGAAGTTACTGTGCATCCTTGTAACAGAGCAGATTCCAAAAAGTCTTATGCAAGCACCTACTCCTATCTACAAATCTAAAAATAGCTTAAACTCTGCAATATTTTCTGAAGGCAGTTGTTCAGGAAAGAAAAACGTCTTTGAATGGTGTCCCATATTGATTTTCCCTTTTCAAGCAATGTTTTGTTCATCATATTATATATTTGTTTCATGTCACACATAGCAGAAAACTAGATCAAGTAAGAAATGTACAACGGCATATAATGGGAAACTCCACTGAGAGATGAACTGACTCTACAGATAATTATATGTAAGAATCAAAAGAAAAAAATAAAGGGAAAGAAAACTCTAACACCACTGGTTAACAGAATTTGCCTCTGCCTCAAATTGTTCTTCTTCTTTCATGGACCTTTGAAAGCTTAGAAAGAATATTCTTCCAATGCATTAGGATCATAGTTTTACCCCCTTGATTTAATTTTTTTTCATAAATTTTCTGTATCTTTAGGCAAACCAGATTAAGACTTGCAACATGGTAAATATGTTAGCTACTAAATTGAACTGCAGCCTCATGACATGCCAGACTGCCACTCCTTCAGAGAGATATTGCAGGTTGTTTGTCTGAATCTGATCCCTAATTAGCAACACATTGCAGCTACCCTGGTTAGGGAAAGTCAGCAGCAACAGTTTATCAAAGGGAATGACAGGCCATGACAAAATGATATGGGACTTGAAGTTTTGAAGACCTTTTACTAGAAGACATCTAATAAAAGAATAGGTATATAGACATGTCCAAATCCATCTTCTTTACCATTTGTTATTTTGCAAATCTGTAACATGATCAGCAGCGTAATGAAGGGATTTAGTTCGGCTGCAGAAGACCCAGTCTTGCATATTGTGTTCATGTATCTGCTTGGTTCATGAACGTCATTAGTATATATGGCAAGCTCATACGGATATTATAAAGCCATGGTGAAGGTTGCTGTCATGTGTATAATCACGTTTATTTTGCAAACTTTGCTGCAATTGTTTTCTTTCATGTTAAATGTGACAACCTTAGAAGTGACCATCATCTATGCCCTAGTGTAGGGAAAAGTATACCCAACAGCACTGTACTTCTGCCAATATATACCGCTTTACCTGAGAGTTCCATAATGTGGAAATGACAGTGAAGGAGTAGACGAAGTCACCAAATTCCATGCTCACCAGAAAAGGCTTGCTAAGCTCATTTTTGGCAATACAGCTACCCTGTTATTTTAGGTGAAAGGTCCTAATGAAGATTGCCCAGTACTTGGTACTGTCCTCTGTACTGTTGGACAAACAGATTTGAGTTTCTTGGAGGTACTTGTTACCGTGAGGATGAGGCAGCTACTCATCTGGCTGCACTGTCTTCCACAGTGAAAGCTCACATATGTTTTCTCTGTGTGAAGGGTTATTTCCTCCTGTGAGCACTATGGTGCCTCAATGGCAAGGTGTGCAATGCAGATGTGAGAGACAGACATATGCCTTTTTTCTGAGCCATGATGTTTCTGAGGACTCTGCCATAGATGATATGATAGGGCCTTGAGATACAGTGATGCGCTGGTTCCCAGCCCTGTAGGATTCAGTTAGATGGACCTGGACAACTTTGACAGGATTTTCAAGGATGTAAGATCGTCAGTTCACCCAAACTCTCTGCTCACACACCCTGAAAGTGCTTCAGGGAATGTCAGCCAGACCATTCTCCTGGCACTCCTGAAGGACCCCCAGGGCCAAGCCAGTAGAGGCAATAGGGAAATTTGGCTTCAAGGAAACTGCTGTGAGTTTGCATTTTACAATAATATAGGAACTTACTTACCTTAACCTGCTGTATATATTGTAGCTGCCAGGGCTGGAGGAAGGATTAAAAGAGAAGCTGAGACAACAGTTAAACGGAAAGAAAAAGTTTATTCAGGATGCCCACAGTGTAATGACCTGGATTGGGCCAGAATTGTTACCCACTATAACTTTTCTGAGAGGGACACCTGAAATAACTGTCTAAATTATTACTAATTACTTTGTCTGTGAAAATACCTTTTTTAAGGGAATACCTCTCACAAATGCAGAGGACTAGACTTTCTATCGCAGGAGCTGACTAGAAATTCCAATATGTGGTACAACGGTAGCAAAATCTAATCTACCAAAAAGAAGCATAATGTATTTAACCACAGTAGGCTGTCTTAACCTGGAGCAGTGCTGTGGGTTATATTCTTCTCTTTCTCTGAACTCCATACAAGGATGTTTAATCTTCTACTGATTCATGTTTTCTGCCTTCTACTGATACACGTTTTCTGCCTTTTCACTATCACCTCATTCTGAGAGAAAGGAAGGGGCATCTTTCCATCTTTCCTTCTTATTTTTCCTGTCAACCATGACCTGAGGAATAATTCACCTGGTTTTACAGACAACACAATCTTAGGAGTCCTATGCCATATTCATTTTAAGATTACAATTCCTTTGGAGGAAGGGGGCAGAACTAGTGGAATCAAACCTTAATAGCAAACTCCAGTATTAATATCCTGAGATAGAAGCATGGTAATCCTGTAATTTAAATTGTGCTTGCTTATATAGTTCATGGATCTGACAAAGAAATAGTCCGTGGGAGATTTACAAGTTTTTCTTCAGTTTGTGGAGTAAATACATGTTATCTGTTGTTTTGTTTTCCTATTACATTGCAACATTCTTGCTCATTTACTAAGAAGTCAAAACTGTTTGGACTTTTGTCAACTTGGGTTTTTTTGGTTTTTTGGGTTTTTTTTAATTTATTTATTTCTTCTTATGAGTTAAAAATCCAGTTGGCAGATGTCATGCTCAGACTGGCAGACGTGTCTTTCACTTCCCTCACTGTAGATATGTCCGAGTCTGTTTTAGTGAACTGTTGTTTCTCTCTCCTTATAATTATACTAGTCAGTTTATGTTGCACTGAATGATGATTAATTTTTCCAGTGCCACCTCTGCTATGGAGTTGAGAAAGGCCAAGTACCTACATATTATTTATTAACTGTGCATATAAGAACAAATTAAAACCAAATTTAATTCTCTATGGGTGCAATGGCATCCCAGAATTGTTCTTTTATATGTTTAACTTTCTTTTTTATGACATCTATAATAGCAAATTAATTGTTATTGGCATTTTTTGGGAGATGTAGGGTGAGAAAGAATGACATAATTGAAGAGGATTACCTAAATGAAGATTTTAGGAAGTTCAGAACTCCCTAAATTTTACTGTTTGCATTTGGTATTGTGAGAAAAAATTGATTATTAAATTTGCAAAATAACCCAGATCAAGTAATTATTATTATGGAAATTCCTTAATATCAATATTTTTTAATAGGCTAATCCCAGTGCTTAAGTGAGTTCAGTAGCTGCTTTCAGTATGCTTTAGTTTCCCTTTTGACTTTTTCTGCCACTCTTTACTAGCACTACAGGGACAGCTACTGAAGTGGCCTAATAATTTTTATATTATAAAGTATTTCTAAGAGTCAGTAGCCTTCTTAGAGAGATGTAGTATCAGGATTCATCATTCTATAGAATAAGATCTGCAGTGTTTCCTCTTGGGATTGCAAGTCTGACAGTTTCGTCAAGGACTAGTATTGATTCTTTATTTTGTCAATACTTTAGTCATTTATGTAATCCATAGTGCAGATCTGGAAGATATGGAATAAAAAGAAAAGGCAAGATGGCTCCATAGGGAAATATCCAATAGCTAAATGAATTTTATGTACTAGCTACAATGGAAAGATTCAATGAAAGTGAATACAGACTTTTCACAAATCTAGCACCAGTCTTCCAGACCTTGTCCCCACTGCCATTCTACTAAACTGCATGCAAAGGTACAGTGTGCAAGCATAGAATACAGCAACAATAGGCTGCTAAATATTATCAGGAGAAAACTGACACTGGCCCATGAATGACTGCTAATTAAATTTTTATTGATTTAAGAGAAAGAGACTTTAAGCCAAGAGAGGCTAATATGAAAAGTAAGCCTAAGTGTAGATGCCTCAATACATTATGCAGAAAATAGCAGCTCCCATCTGGCTAAGATGGAACTAAAAACACTGAAAATTATGCTTTCTTTTACCACAAAGAAAATTAACCACCACCATCTTCTCTCCCAGTCCAATGACGGCATTTGAAGTGTCTTGTGACTCCAAGTTTAGTTCCAAGAAATAATCTTATATGAAGATTTTTTTTTTCTCATTACTTTACAGTGATAAAATAAAGAGCTGTGGTTTACCTAAGAGGAATACGTAAAAATGGATTGAAAACCACATCCTGAATATTCTCATCCTGTATGTGGTTCTTATTTGCTCTCTATTTTATTGAAAATGAACTGGTGAAGGGATTAATTTTAAATTAATGTATATTATATGACTACTTGCAGGTTACAAATCACAAAATGATATTTTATATGAGCCATGGATGCCTTTTAAAAATATTTTCCAGCCAAGAGTCTTCAAATAATTGACAAATATTGCTTAAATCAACTAGCCATTTTACAGATGAGAGGACAAAGAGAATGAATGGATTTTCTGAGATCATAAAATAATTGCTCAGTCTACAGGTAAAGCATAAGCTTCCAGTTGTGTTTTTTCTTCTATGGTTTCTTAACCATATATTGTTATTTCTGTCAGTGTGGAGCAGGCATCTCAGTTCTATTAGTTATTCTGCCCAGATGAAATTCAAATTACTTAAACTTACTTTTAATTATCTTTAGGTAAGCTACATCCTGTCTCTTCCAAGTAGGTTCTTTCATTTGGATAAGGTGTGTTGTAGCCAAGAGTGTTCTTTTGTTGACTAATGACTGTCACCTCTAGGCAAGATCTCCTTAAAATGTGCTGAGTGCGACACACCAAGACTACATTTAATGCCGTGAACATCATTGTGCCTTCTAAGCCTTCCTCTTGAGGAGCCTAAGATGAGCCATAGACGTAGAATCCTTTCCTAGAGAAACTTAACCAGTCTTGCGTGAAGAGGCAAAGTGCAAATTTTAGCAAATTTGTTTCCCCGTTATTGCTCTTATTGTAAAAATAGCAAGCAAAAGAGGATGGAGAGGAACAAGAAGAAACTGAAGAAGAAAGAAAAAGGTTAAGGAGAAAAAGACAAAAAAATCATAGGATTGTGGAAAAAGAGAAATTGCAGTCTAATCAAATTGGAATATTTTAAAGAACTATATAAATGCATGTATAGCACTTTACAAATACGCTCAGAAGACAGGTAGATTAGATACTGTTTTGCACCACTGATGGGGAGGCACAGTGCAGAATTCTTTCTGGATTTCAATGAGAAAGACCCAAAAACAAATGGCATAATAAAATAGCTGTTTTAATAAATAGAATGAAAAAAAAAAAAAAAGATTGTAAGTAAATCTTACATCCCTTCAGATGCTGGGGACTCTGCTTTCATGCAGATCCCAGATGAATTTTCCCACAACAAAGTGCACAGATCCCATCTGTGGAGAGGTTCAGTATTCCTCCCATACCATGATGCCTTTTATCTTGTGTAGAGCACAAAATCATATATCTTCCCCTGACAAGCAGGAAGACTGTCTTTTTCATGACACCCAGCAACATGGACAACAGTCTGGCTCCAGGCACTCCAGCAGATTCCCTTGCAGCAGCTGCCCATACTGACATAGGGTCTTCCCAAGCCTTAAGTACAAGGCCTGATAGAGGAGACATGGCTTGCCCAAGATCGCTAAGTCCTCAAATGCAATGTATTCCACAAGGCATATATAAGATATCATCAAAATCTCTTTGTAAGTATATATTTTTGCTAAGGCTTGTAGTGTGATCCATTCCTGCCACCATATGTTTGATATTAAAATCTGATATTGCTGCCCTGTCCTGGTTTCAGCTGGGACAGAGTTAACTCTCTTCTTAGTAGCTGGTACAGTGCTCTGTTTTGGATTTAGTGTGAGAATGATGTTGATAACACTCTGATGTTTTAGTTGTTGCTAAGTAGCGCTTATCTTAAGCCAAGGACTTGTCAGTTTCCCATGCTCTGCCAGCAAGCAGGTGTGCAAGAAGCTGGGAGGGAGCAGAGCCGGGGCAGCTGACCTGAACTAGCCAAAGGGGTATTCCATACCATGGAATGTCATGCCCAGTGTATAAACAGGGGGGAGTTGGCCGGGAGGGGCGGATCGTGGCTCAGGAACTAACTGGGCATTGGTCAGCGGGTAGTGAGCAATTGCATTGTGCATCACTGGTTTTTTTTCTCCCCCCCCCTTTCTTTTTTTGTTATATTCCTTTTCATTACTATTATTATTATTATATTTCATTATTACTATTGTTAGTATTATATTTTACTTTAGCTATTAAACTGTTCTTATCTCAACCCACGAGTTTTACTTTTTTTCTTTCCTTTCCTCCTCCTCACCCCACTGGGATGGGGAGGGGGAAACGGCTGCGTGGTGCTTAGTTGCTGACTGGGGTTAAACCACGACATGCCCGAAAAAAAAAATTGAACTGTAGGAGAGGCATTTGTTTCCTTTAATATTACTTCAGTCGTTACAGCCCATGAATATATCATACTATGTAGAACCGCATCCTTTTAATTTAAAAGTCGATACCTGGCTAAAAACAAAATACAATAAAATGTTGATAATTAAAGGAACACCTCAAAATGTCTGTGGTGACACCTGAGGCTTAATTCATTATATTTTGATGCTTGCCAGCCATGTATTTCGTGCCATTTCTTACAAAGGTATTAGGAAAGTAGCTTTGAAAATTAAAATAGCTACTTACTGATTAGCAAGATACAGGAAAGTAATTACCAGAAAAAAGGTAATCATAAGCAATAAAAAAACCCGCTTTATATAAGAGGTCAGAAGGAGCAAAAATCATAATGAGATGGTGCGAAAGATTAAAATGAAAGTCCTTTGAGTTGCCATAGCTCTACTAAATTCTCTTTAAATATGGGAACAATGGATGAGGGAAGATTTTCCTGCTTTGAATTACTGTCAGTGAAATCACATCTGAATAATGCTTACAGAGTTAGTAATATCAAGGGAAAAGGATCTAATGTGTGGTATATGGTCCACTTTTTAAAGATGCAATCAACAGGTCTTTCCTTAGGAACTGATGCACACCAAAAGCTCCCTAATCTCATGTAAGTTCCTGGCCAGTGATCCAAAGTCTTGAAATCTGGCAAATTCACCCATGATAACATATTGGAAGAAGGAAAGGATTGGGTAAAACTGTATTTTAAACTTCCTTGTAGTGGGTTTGTGTGGTTGCTTAGCTGCTTGCTGGGGTCAACTCACCACAAGGCCTCAGCAGTTAAAGGGCATCGCACAGGCTCAGACCTTTCCTTTTTTGCAAGTTTGGATTCCTGTTTCTTAACCCAGTTGTTTTGCTCTCTGGGCAAGAGTCTACAACATATGTTTTTGCTTTAAAGAAGAGATGCTGCAGTGATTGCTCTGTTTATACCGCACAGTGGGCAATGACTGTATGATTTTCTGGACTATAGATAATTACTCCAAATTAAATGTTAAATAAGTAAGTTGTAAGATCTTACATAAAACTGTCTGAAGCCAAGGCATTTACAAATTTCAGGAAGAGTTCACTTGTAAGTAATAGTGTTTTGATGAACTTCTGTTGCTAACTCAGCAAAGGTGCATAGACTCTAACATAAGAAAGTGATGAATACATAATGTTCCAACACAGAATCATAGAAAATAGTGATCACAGAAAAATCATGGAAAACCGAATGCTTATTGAGTTAACACTTCTGCCTCAAGGCAAGAAGAACTATGCTTATGCCTTTCCTGACAGACATTAGCCTAACTTATTCTTAAAAAGAATAATATAAGAAAACATTCTATGTGAGACTCTACACAGTAATTTCACCAGATATGCTAGATAGTCATACAAAGATCCCACTTAGAATTTAAGAGATACATGAGAAACCACAGCACTATAATGAAGTAAAACATGTCTTGATTTAAGCCTTCATTAACTCTTACTAGTATGTTCTGCGAAAATGAAGAAATAATTTACCTACTGTCTCAGAAGCATTCACAAATACTAGTGAATCTGTTCCAGTGAGCTCTGTTATTTTGCTCTGTTTTTTTTTATTAGTTACATTTGACTTCAAAGACGGTTAAAGATATCTCTGCTTACCTGTGGCATTGGCTGCTCAGCTTACGTCTGTGTTGCATTTTGCTGTCTCTGTTGTGTGGATGGAGATGTTTGCTGGTCCACAGGGTAAAATGACTTACTGGTGTCATTCTCCCTAATTTAGAGAGGAAAAAAGAAAATGTTATTTTTTTAGCCTTGATCACTTCAGTGATCAGCTTATGGAAGGGCCCTAGAGACAGAAGCAATTGAGGAGACAGTGAATTGCAATGAAGAGATAGGAATAGGCATCCATGCCCTGGGGAGGGGAAACAGAATTTCTTAAGGTTTTGCCCCATTACAAATACACGTGTAACAGCCCTCAGTGATATGGAAAGGCTGATGTCATTTATGTAAAACTTATAAAACATTTAAAACTGTATTGAAGTTAATATTACTAAATCTAAGTCTCTTGGCTGTTGCACTTCTTATAGCACCCCTCCTTCTTGGCCTGATTTTTAGGTACAACCCAGTTCTTCAGAAGTACTGACACTTTCCAAAGAAAGTCAGAAGATGTATGTGCACTAGTGTTGGAACTGTATACTTGGAAAGTTTTTGCTCAGAGGCACACACTGTGATAAAGCAGACAATTAGGAAGGGAAAAAAAAACCCAAACCAAAAACCAACAAACTGCTTAGTGTTGAGTAGCCAGTATTATGTACTGAATCATTACATTTGGAAGATTTCGAAGCCAAAACTAAAATAGGTATTTCTTCTGCAGATCTAGCCCTATGACCAAATGAAGTTATTTCTCAGCTGTGGCTCTGTGGTCCTGGTAAGAAATACAACTAGAAGCAGTTAAAGGTAGTGCTGTGAGATATACCAGTACTTAATGGACTAGTTAGAAAACCTGGATGATGCATAGGGTTTTAGTTCTAACTTTAAAAGTCAAGCTTTTTTCCTAAATATACTTCCACCTGCCCCCCCCCCCCCAGTCAGCTGGAGTATGCAGACAAATGCATTGCTTGCTTACTTGCTTGGATTGTTGCATATAGTTCAGCCTTTAAAACATCTGTAGACAAGCTCATTACAAAATGTAAAGCTCCCTAAAACTTCAGGTTAAAAATTGTTTCCAATATTATATTTCTAGTTCTAGTGCAGAACTGCTTATCTGGTTCACATTACAAGACACGGACGCTAGAAAGGCAGTATTGGCAAAGCATGTAATGTCAATTTTAGATGTGACATAGCTTAGAAAAAATTCCTCTACTGTAATAAGAGAATTAGATTTATTTTTCTCTATAATTGTTTAGGCTGTTCTTCCATCTGTTCCATGTAAATCGACATTACTTATGGTTGTTGTACTTTAAAATTACTAACATCTTGCTCACTCTCTCAGTACCTTAATAATCTTGTTTGTTTGACTAAAAAAAGTGTTTTGTTTAGTCACTTTCTGAACCTCATAAATCGTCAAAACAGTAAAAATATAGCTATTTAGAAATATGTCCTGCTATTCCATTTATGATATTATTTCATAAATCCACACAAACACACTTTTACTTGAATCTCAATTATTTTCCCCAACATAACTAAATGATTCTTTTTTTGTATCCCAGAAAAAAAAGTGGTTTGCAATATGCTTCAATAGCTCTACCCTAAGGATTTCACTTGTGGGCATGTCAACAAGAAAAACTAATTGTTAATTTTAGGAACAGAAACTATTTAAAATCATAAATCTTGCATTAATTTACAATATTTAAAATAAAATATTTTATATCCCCACTAATTGAATGTAAATATAATATTTTTCAAGTATTCTTTTATCTCAATATCAGAGACCTCTACCTTAACCAGGAGGCAGACTGACATTTTCTCACAACCAATTGTATTTAAAGACCAAGCTGTCGTGAAAGGGAAGCAGAATTCTTTGCAAATAAGAATTTTTAACTGGTAGCTTTGCTAGAAGACCCCATCAGGTTTAAATATAGAAACTGTTAATGACAACACATCAACTGTTTTCATTTCTACTCTGCTGACTGAAGACAAAGATACTGGGCTGTGGAGGTAGGAGACAAACAAGGCCTTTGCAGATCAGTGTTTGCATGACATTAATATGCAGTAAGTGGAGGCATGACATGCACTAGCTATCCCAGCCTCATTCTGGATGTGTTCTCTAGAGTTAGTTTTTCAGCAGATGTGGTGCTATGCAAACTGTGCTGTAGTGTGCTTGCCCCAGGGCCAGGACACTAACAGACAGTAGGTCTGCTTAGGCCCATCAAATCTACTGGGAGAGATTTTATTACCATCTCCCATTCCCCTACTATGATTCTGGAACTACTTGCATCCTTGGAACAGTAAAGCCTTTTGGATTATCTAGAAGGGAACCGGAAAGCAGAATAATCCAAAAAGGCAAACTTTAAACTGTCTTGAAAGCACAACTTTATATGTTATCACTGCCATATTAATTAAACTGTTTTTTTCCAACTAGGCAGCATGCTGCTATTTTGTCCAGATTAATCCTTAGTAAGAACTCAATAATTCATATCTTTATATTGGCCACATTCTAGAAATGCTGAAACAACAAGCTTCTCAGTGAAAGAGACATACAGAAGTGTAAATCATCAAGTATATTGATACATCTGACATCCAAACTATCTAATTATCGCCTCAGATTTTCATACACGTCGGACAGGAAAGGCGAAGAACAGACCCCTTCAAAAGCCCATCTCTCTTGACGTCCATGAGCAATTGCCCACTCACATTTTACCTCTTAATAGTTCTACTCTTTGCAGTCATTCAGAAAAACACATATAACCCTGGCAGCAGTTAAACCAACAAGAACTAATTGTCAATGGTGTGCAAAGCTGTAGAAAGAACTGCAAAAATTAGCACTGACAGCTGCATTTTTTTGATTCCTAGAGGAAAGTAATTAATCATTTAAATGAATACTGAAACTTCAACATGAGAAGAAAAAGTATAAATATATATATGTATAATCTTAATCTATACCAATTTCACCATATTTTTAGGTCTTTTGCTTGTTCATAAAATTTTCTGCTTTCCCTCTTCATCAGAAATATATCACTCTGTTCTAGCTAATTTTTCCATTTTCATTCTTAGCAATCTGGTAACTCATTTCCTCTTCAGTTTCTCAAACAAAAGTGTGAAGTAAATATTAGAGTGATGTTGGCATGCAAAGTAAGGACTGAATTTCAATTGCAGGTTTGAAAGGCACTATTGACAGATCACGTCATAGCATAAGCAGACCTGAAATATTTCCGTAAGTTCAATTTTGAGTTATAAGTTAATGGAGATTCAACCTCACTCATTTATATAAGAAATTAGGCAGCCACATTTGGTCAATTATTTTTGCATTATTGAATGATAGACATGAGCATGAGACCACTATTACTGTTAGATGCTACAAATACTAAGTTTTGCATGCTCTTCTGCAGTGCATTTCTCATTGTCTCTAACTGAACATAGATCAGTTTCTTGAAGTACTCTGTAAATTAAAACTGTTTCAGTAGGAAATATCCACCTTTGAAAATCAAGGCATATTTATATCCACACTGATAGTATACAAAAATCTTTTATACTTTAGTGCTTAGAGGCACACAAATATGTCTGTAATAATGAAGGCAGAAATAGCATTGATGAAATGTAGGTGAGGATGTTTTCTTCTGGGTAACTTTGGGAAAAACAGTAAGACATATCCCTTCAAAAAGGTTTCTGTGTAACATAACTATTTTGGGAACATGAGTACAGCAAGGAATTCATTCAGAGTTCTGTGGTGTATTCAGGAAATAAATTTTCTATTGCCCTTCTTTTATTAATGTGTGTGAAAATTAGCCTATGTGGCAAGATACTGTAGCATCCATATCCTCTCAAATGCTTTTATTGTTGTAATTAACTTTCTGACAAATGAAAGACCAAATCTGTTCCACATTATGTCTTAGCAATAAGCTTTTTATTGTTTGGAAACAGAGAATTGAAATATTTTACTAAATTCTGTTCCAGATTTCTGTGTCATCTTTTATTTAAAGCAGGAATAAAGAAATCACCATACGGTATTGCTACATTTTCTGCCATTTTTGTCTGAATGAGTATCCTTGCAGAAATCCTATTGAGTTAAGTGGAAAGAAGGATTTGCTGGACCTTAGCCATAGAGGGTACATATGCTGTTGTGAATAGTGAAATCTCAATTTTTCAACATTCTGGACTTTATGTTCCAAAATAAAAAAATGCATGAAGTTTAAAATTTTCTCTGGAGAAATGCATGAGAGATGGGATGACTCTCATTGGGAAATAAAATCAAACCCACAAGAATATAAAATTATTTTTATTTTTAAACATTTTAATATTTCTGTTTTTCTTGTTGCAACTTCTTTGTAGGTATTCACTCTGTTATTTGAAATACACAGAATTTAAAAATGAATGCATGGTGCTTACAGGTTTGAGATGATCAGAACACTGTGCGGTAACACAAATAGGGAATGAGAAAAAGAACAGTATTTTTCATAAAGAATAGCTATTTCTTTTAGAGAGTTTTCTTTAAATTTAATTAAATCAATAATCAGGTTAGAAGTTAGGATTTACACTGAAAACAGTGTGAAATAAGGTGAAAAGTGTAGTATGGAAAATCCACAAACCTAGACCTGTTGTGTTGGGTTTACATGGCAAGGTTGTAGTAGCGGGTGGTCTGTAGGGGTACCTTCTGTGAGAAGACACCAGGAGTTGCCCCCATGTCGGACAGAGCCAGTTCCAGCTGGCTCCAAGACAGTCCCAAAGCTGAGCCCATCAGCAACGCTGGTGGCATCTGTATGGTAACATATTTGAAAAAGGATAAAAAATGCTGCAGAACAGCTGTAAGAAAGGAGGGAGAAAATGTGAAGCAACCCTGCATACACTAAGCTCAGCGAAGAAGCAGGGGGAGGAGGTGCTCCAGGTGCTGGAGCAGAGATTTCCCTGCAGCCCGTGAAGAAGAGCATGGTGACACACGTTGTCCCCCTGCAGCCCATGGAAGACCACATTGGAGCAGATAGATACCCACATTGCAGCCCATGGAGGACTCAGCTGCAGCACGTGGACTTGCCTTGAAGGAAGCTGCAGCCCGTGGAGAAGAGCCCACTCAGGGCTTGTCTACTTGTGTTATTGTGTACTTATACATATATTGTTTAGCTGAAATATGAGAAAATTTAAATAGCAGGAAACAAGATTATGTGGATAAAGACAGGATTATTAGAAAACAATTCTCTGAAATGATACTTTTGTTTCATACTTTTCAGGCTGAAGTGTTTTGATGTCTTTAATGACCCACAAGTGGGAACTTACTGTTTTTTACATTTACATTGTCATGGTAAGTTTGTAAGAATTAATTATAAATTTGTTCCTGCAACATATTGGGGAGTGTCAACGGAAAAAGAGAAGACTCCTCTGGTGGACAAAGTAATCAAGGACTGGTTGCTTTAAACAGAAACATTGTCTTTTTTCCGGGTAACAAAATGCTAGTGCTACGGTGTTCTAAAAAAAAGGGAAATATTAAGATAATAAATTGATGAATGGGAAATACTTGAATCATTATTGCACTAGGGAAAACAGACGTTGAAACTTTAATGCCAGATTCTATATCTATCAGGTCATGTGTTTGCTGGTGGTAAGAATATAGCACATAAATATTTTCCCTCCAAAATGATTTGTAATTACATCAGGATAGAGTGCAGATTTCTTGTGTATAAGAAATCTCAGTGAATTGTTTTGACTTGTCTTCCTACCTTAGAACTGGATTATTCAAAAAGAACAACTTTTAGATTCCCACCTGGAGGTGTTGCATACTACAGTTTGCAGATTATAATTATTGTTACAGACATTAATTAACAGATTTTGAAACAGGTGCATGAGTTAGGAAAAAAGTATATGAGAGGTTGAAGTAATTTTTATGTGCCTTAATTACAATCAATACACTAGAGATTATTACAGCCCAAAAGCTTATCATTTTAGTAAAATATCCCCAAGCACAGCAAAAAAATAGCAAAGAGCAATTACAAATGCTGGTATAAGCAGAAGGTGTACTGAAATAGTGCTGCAAATGTTGATCAGCAGGATAACGATATGCTTGGACACTACATCTCTAGATCTTTTTTTTCTAGAACATGATCATTTATTTGACAACCACAACAAAATGGTACCTTTGATGAAGTTACACTAAAGGTGTAAGTCAATCAGTTTTAAGATACAGCTGGGCCTAAATCATGAGACATGACTTCAACAAACATGGATGAGTGTGCTCCTGAACTGGGGGAGGTAGAGAAGTAAATATGAATGAAATAACTGAAAAGAAAAATTCAGCTACAAGAAAAGGTTTGTTGATGGGCAGGGAATTCTTTGGATAAAGAGTCTGAGGTGGTGGCATTGCTCCTGGGATGTGCAGCTTGAGATCTGGGGGCTGTATCTGCTCCAGTAGCATCATACACTGTGGCACCATCAAGCATTCAAATGGTGTGTTAATACGTCCGCCTCCCCAGCATTTCGACTCCTGTTCTTCTCATGGTTCAGGTGAGTGTGTTTCGTAGTTCTGGAATAGCTGCTTTTTTCTTGCAAGCCATCATATTCTATTCTAACTGAAGTTTCTTGCATTGATTTATTTTGGGATATCTGTGGAAGGACATACATATTTTCCGAATTTTCCACTGAGGAAAAGACGTTGGAATCAGACAGTGGTGGCCAGGAACAAATAACTATTGCCAAAAGCAAAAGCACCTCTTAATTAAGATCAGTTTCTAATATAAAGTTGTATTTTAATTTCTTGTATATTTGTTTTCAAACTATTGAAGTGCAGTTTTTCATGTTCACAAGATCAGACCTCTCACTAGTTCTATTTCTAAATTCTTTATTTTGAAATTCAAGATGGGTAGTGATGCATTCTCTTTGCAATATTCTAGCCCTGTGATCTCTATATACTTATATTTTGGTCTTTGCTTTTAATCATTGTTTAATTTAAAATATCTAACTAGTAAAAGGAGTCTTCCCTTCCTTCACTTCATCCCACCTGTGAAGTTAGCATTCTTTTGTAGTGTTTGCATCCAACTTAAGTAGCTCAGATGTAAAAGTCAGTATAGCCACATAGGTAAGATTCCTTCCTAGGAAATGTTTGAAGCAAAGCATTAAGAGTTCTGGTAACCTGACAGTGAATTTGCCTACAGGCCAGATCGCTCTAACTCCTAGATTACTATAGGAGTAGTCCCTGTATGCAAGCAACTGATACTTTTTATTTTAGATTCAGCCTTTGGTCGTGTGATACACACATTTTGTAGCCGTCTGTGATTCATGAATTTTAAACTCATTACAAATACAGAGGAACTTAAAAATTTTTATCAGATTCTTCTTTCCTTATCATCTCCAATTGCAGAGGATTATTCACACAATAATGCAGCATTTTTTCTTTAATCTGCTTAGCAATAATGGATCTACCTATGACCTTCCATGACCCTTTATTTATGCTGAGTATGTGTTAAGGATTATGCACAATTTTCATGCTGAATTCCTTTTGACATGCATTAGAATAGACAAGAATTCCTCTGTTACTAGGGCTAGTTTAAGATTTGTTGGATACTAGGGGGGTTTATTTATTTATTTGAAATAAAACCACATTTCAAATATTTACTGAATTATCTCAACTGCAAATATTTAATGTTAAGATCTTAGATAGACTTCTACTTAGTACTTGTTATCATCAGACAGGCCATATTTTACACATAGACATAGAGTTTTGTTCCTATCTTGGATATTAAATAATTTTTGTATTACATAACAGATTTTATAACTCAGTAATTGTTAAGGCAGTAACAACGCTGATCATGAATTGGTCATAACCCACTTATCAAGAGTTATACTTGTAAAAAAGAAGAGAAATGTTACTCATTTAAAATGAATTTGCAACTTACATAGCAAAAGATGTGCCCTTCTTGTCTTGTGCCAACAGGGAAAAAATATTGATTCTGTTTTCTATTTCTTAAAAGAAACACCAGAAATAATAATTCCTTTTCAGGTATAATATTTTGAAGAATGTTAGACTTTTATATCTTCATTCTTAAATATTTATATGAAAGGTTTTTTATATTCAAACATTTAAAAGTTAGGGAATTTTTAATGAAATATGCATGTGTATCTGTCTACATTTATATTTTCATTACTGTCATGGTTTAACCCCAGCCAGCAGCTAAGCACCATGCAGACACTCCCTCACTCCCCCCCGCCCCCCGCTCCCAGTGGGATGGGGAGGAGAGTTGGGAAAAAAGGTAAAACTCATGGGTTGAGATAAGAATGGTTTAATAACTAAAGTAAAATTTGCTACTAACAATAATAATAATGAATAATAATAATAATTATTATTAATAATAATAATAATGATGAAAAGGAATATAACAAAAAAAAAGAAGAGGGAAAAAAAGAAAAAAACCCAAAACAAACAGTGATGCACAATGCAATTGCTCACCACCTGCTGATTGATGCCTGAGCAGCAATCCGGCCCTCCCAGCTAACTCCCCCCAGTTTATGTACTGGGCATGACATTCTGTGGTATGGAATACCCCTTTGGCTAGTTCAGGTCAGCTGTCCCAGCTGTGCTCCCTCCCAGCTTCTTGCACACCTGCTTGCTGGCAGAGCATTGGAAACTGAATAAATCCTTAACTTAGGATACGCGCTACTTAGCAACAACTAAAACATCAATGTGTTATCAATGTTACTCTCACACTAAATCCAAAACACAGCACTATACCGGCTACCAAGAAGAAAATTAACTCTATCCCAGCCGAAACCAGGACAACTACAGAAAGAAATTACAAGCAGTAATTTCCACAAGAGTGATCATTTGTGTCTTTTTTAGCTAGCCAGTCTGGGATGCTCTGAGTTATCCTAATTCTGTTAAGAAGTATAACATTTTTCCAACATAATGAAGGTGAAGATGGGTAAAACATAATAACCAATATTATGTGTATAACTTCTTTTGTTTCATGTTTAATTCACTACAGGAATTACTGCTTCAAAACTATTTTATTTCAGAAATCCACATTCATGTTTCCATTTTTAAGTAAAAGCATCTATGCCTAAAAACAGATATTGACCTCTATCTCCTTTTGCATATAGTATTTTTTTTTATATTTTCCAGGTAGAAATCAAAGAATATTTTACATTATTTGAGAAACCACTGGACGCATAGGTATAGTACAAGCAGCAGTCATATTTACAGTATACTGCAGTGTAAATGAGCATTGTATGTTCTGTGCTGGAGTGAACAGGTTGATGCTACAACTCAGTATCTCACTTAAAGCTGGCAGACAATAATGCCTTCTCTGAACTGTCTATGCTATGCAGTTTCTCAGAGAAAGTATTTATGCTAGGGTGTAGATGCCTTAGAGGAGCTGTAATTAACAACCTCACTTTTGATTCTGAAGTGGGAAAAATGTTCCTAAACCACACTATCCTTTGGAATTCATTATCTTTTATGTATCTGGGTGTAAATAAGAACTTCTGACTCTTAAGAAAAGAAGCTAGAAAGAAAAGGATAAGTCCTGGGTATTGCCAAAATTTAGCTTTGGAAAATGTTAGGTTTATTTTTCTTTCAGGACCACAAAGTGGTGGCCACTGCACTTTTCCTTGATTGAGACAGTCAATTTTAGCCTTGGCAGGATTCCTTTATCCAACAGGAGAATTATGGGGAATTGCAGGGTTGATCCGCACAATTTGAGCTTTACAGCTGTAACATTGTCTTTCTGTCCTGTGTGTACTTCTTTTTCTAGAATGCTGTAAGTACTGCCTTGGAGGACTGTAAAATGGTAATTATGTAGATATTCTTTTACTCAGATATTTTACATATTGATCAGCAAACATTTTGCAATTTAGACAATACTGAGTACCACTGGACAATAAATCAGAGAACAGATGCTTCAGGCTTCAGCCGAACTGGTACAATTCCTGTTTGCAGAAGAGAAAATGTAGGAAATATTGGTAAGAGTTCTGAATACTTTTATTTTCTACAGAACACAGCTCATGATCTACCCTTAAAAATATAGTGGGAGAAGAATATGGAAAAGGAGTACCAGGGGGCAGAGTAGGGGGGGAGCACTCAGTCATATTTTCAGATTCACCCATAAAACATTCAGTCTTTCTGCATGAAATACACACCTATGTCACTGCATCAGTAAGGCTGCAGAAAAAGTTATGAGATGCTTCTTCTGTGAGTAAGAAACGATTTCAGTTTACCATTACTCTTTTGTTCAACCTTTTTACTTTGTTTATGCACTTAGACTGAGATTTGGCTGTAAGTGATACAAACATGAAAAGAAACTGCTTGTTTCTTCTGCTTTTAGTTTGGCGACACAACATATTTTGGCTGTTCATGTTATGGCAATATGGTGTTCTTTAGCATATTGTGGAATTATTGTTTGCTTTGATGTTGCTGATAAGTACGTCCCAAGTCACATGTAAAACTTCCTCACCTAAGTTTTGATTAAGCAACATGCTTCACCCTGTGAGGTGCCTTGCCTCAGGCTGACATATCACCTAAGACATACTAAACAACTTGTCCTGATCTAGCATTTGTGTTTTCCGTTGTTTCACACAGTAGGGTAAGGACTTTGTGGCGTATACTATTATGAATTCTCAGATCTTGTACTGGTCATTAAAGTTTTTGCTGCAATTTAGACACATTCTTCTTAAACTGAATTTGTTTTTTTAAATAGTCTAAAGAATAGCTATTTCCATTTTCATGCTTAGCAACTTTCAGTCTTGGCAACTGAGTGCCTATTTTAGTATTTCTCATCATTACAGCATTCCAAAATATGTTGTTTGGTTTGGGGTTTTTTTGCTTTGAAAGTTTGCACACAGTACAGATTGTGTCTCTTTAATCCAGCTATCTTCAATATTAAGGAAATAAATTAAAATTCACAACCATCATGGCTGGGCCTTAGTTGCTACTGATGAGACAAATGCTGGAGAAGACAGGAATGGAATTCCTGGGAACTTTCTGAAAATGCTGGATATGTGTGTGGCTAACAAAGCACAGCTAAAATATGTCCTGATGCTGGATCACTGTTCCTTTGGTGGAGTGCTGCTATGGTTTACTGAAGGTAATGAAGTGTTAAAAGGGAATACCCACTCCTCCAAAGGATACAAATAATCTGTTACTGAAAATGTTAGCTAGGACCAGAGGCCCTCTGTGCTGGTTTTGGCTGGGATAGAGTTAATTGTCTTCATAGTAGCTACTATGGGGCTATGTTTTGGATTTGTGCTGGAAACAGTGTTGATAATACCGAGATGTTTTAGTTATTGCTGAGCAGTGCTTATACAAAGTCAAGGCCTTTTCTGCTTCTCACCCCATCCCACCAGCGAGTCGGCTGAGGGTGCACAAGAAGTTGGGAGGGGACACAGCTGGGACAGCTGACCCCTACTGACCAAAGGGATATTCCATACCTTATGGTGTGGTGCTCAGCATATAAAGCTAGGGGAAGAAGAAGGAAGCGGGGGGACGTTTGGAGTTATGGTGTTTATCTTCCCAAGTAACTGTTATGCATGATGGAGCCTGCTTTCCTGGAGATGGCTGAACACCTGCCTGCCAATGGGAAGTAGTGAATGAATTCTTTTTTTTGCTTTGCTTGCACACGCAGTTTTTGCTTTACCAATTAAACTGTCTTTATCTCAACCCATGAGTTTTCTCACTTTACTCTTCTGATTCACTCCCCCACCCCACCAGGGGGGAATGAGTGAGCAGCTGTGTGGTGCTTAGTTGCCAGCTAGGGTTAAACCATGACACCCTCTTAGATATTCTTGCCTTCATAGATCTACATGAACTGAAGGGCCTGAACTGGCATCTGTCAAATTCATACTTCACTTAGACTAAAGATGCATTCACTGATGCATAGAACTGATTTGTTATTGCTTTGCAGACCGTTACGGTGCTTAAAGGGGACTTGCAATCCTATGTGGGTACAGGTTTTATACCAAAAACATTACAAGGAACTTTTTCGTAGAAATGTTTGGTCGAGCTTGGCAGTGGGCTTTGAAAGACTTCACATGTCTGGATTTACCATAACTCTATTGCCAGAGAAGTTTGGTCTCACTAAGTAAGTCAGCTGCATCTCAACGTCTTTCATTTCCTTGAACATTTATCTTCCTTTCTTCTCTGAATACTATGCTCCTGTCATTCTAAATGAGTTCAGAAACCCAATTTATCTTTCAGTTTCCTTCTTGTACAGATGAAAGTATGTGAAAGACTAGCTTGCTTTGTATAACAAGAAAATAAAGGAATAAAAGACTGAAGTTCTTTATATCAGACAATGAATACATAGAGCAAATACGTTGAACAAGAACCATGTATTAACAACAGCATATATGGTCATATATAAACCAATATACATGTGACTATTTTATATCATTTCATATCAGCCATCTTTTGTGTCATTAAAAAGCTACTTGAAATTTAAGATTCTTGATCCAAACTTATTCTTGCCACAAGCGTTCCTCACTTAGCTAATGTCTAGTCAGTTAAAAATGCCTGGCGCTCATAAATATTGTGACTTTGAAATACCATTTTTTTCTTAAATCTGACAGCAAGAAACCCAGGACTTCACAGAAAGATAAGAAAAATTAGTAGCAGAAACAACTCAGTCAAGATGAAACAAGTTGTCATCATTTTGCTTTCATGTAATTGACAAAGAAAGACTTTGGGGTGAATAACTATTTGCATTGTATTGACATAGATAAACTTTTTTCTTTTTTTTTTTTTTCAAAAAAAGAAGTTTTGGCTGAGAATTTGCCAACGACCAGAACCAACCATACCAACTGTCAGTTTTAAATAGATTTGTTTAATAGATTCAGTCCAGTTCTTTGCTTGATTTATTATATGATCAAACATACATAACTTTTTTTTCATCAAAAATTAGTACTGGACAAACTACTATCTTTACAGAAGGAAAAGTGACATGGGCTCAAACTGCTGGCAAATGCATAAAATTGTCAGATACTAAAAAACATAAACAACAACTAAACCTCCCCCCCAAAAAAAACCCTACAGTGTGCACCTTAAGCACTTGTTATGTAAAGTTTACATTTTGTGTGCCGGTTGTACTACCTGTGATTTCCTTCTGTACAGTGACATGTGTTCTAAGCAGACATCTTTGTGATTTAAGAAACTTAGACCCTGCTAAAGAATTCTAGAAAAATATTCTCTAAACCCTTGAGACCTGAACATATTCCTAGAGAACCGTGTGTGTGAAAGTGGAGAATATTGCCATGGAAAATGTTTGAGTATTATCGTTATATGTTATGATACAGCTGACTACATCCCAAAGTAGCTGGTCATGGCAGCATATCCAATGCAACTCTGGTGAAACTTTTGAAACTTTTTTTATTCCTCAGAAAATAGCAATTTTTCAAAACCATGTCCATTCTCCTCCTGGTTTGCCCACCTGTGCTCATGTCAGCTCTAACATGGTGCAGACATGCTCCCCTGAATCAGGCTGCTAGGAGCAGAGCTGTGTGAGCAAGAACTGGGAGAAGCGTCGTCGAGGGCACCCAACTCTGACCCACTGACCTAACTTCCCAGCTTTGCCTAGATGGCTCCCGAAGTACAGAGGTGACGGCAATGCTGAGTACAAATACCAGATTAGTTTCATGACGAGCAATTCTATCGTATCATAAGCCAGTGTTACAAAGTAGAACAACATCATAACTCTGGTCCAGTTCCCATGGGTGATAAACAGTACAACAGGGAGCATATACTGCAAGTAAGGCATTACATAATGCACCCTTAAGAACAAGTGCACCAACTTTGAGAGCAAATACATCAACATTGTGACCAGCAACTATTGAACTAATATAATGTATGTTTATAACAAATTTGTTCTAACACATTCCAGTCAGATTTGTTGTTATCTCAACCTGTCGTGCCCCACGTTGGGCGCCAAAAAGGACTGTCGTGGTTTAACCCCAGCCAGCAGCTAAGCACCACAGAGCCGCTCGCTCACTCCCCCCCCATCCCTGGGATGGGGGAGAGAATCAGGAAAAAAAACCTCGTGAGTTGAGATAAAGGCAGTTTAATAGGACAGAAAGGAATGAAAAACAATGATAATGATAATAATAATATGACAATAGCAATACTAAAAGAATTAAAATATACAACACAAGTGGTGCACAATGCAATTGCTCACCACTCGCTGACCGATGCCCAGTTAGTTCCCAAGCCACGATCCGCCCCTCCCAGCCAACTCCCCCAGTTTATATACTGGGCATGATGTCATATGGTATGGAATAGCTCTTTGGCCAGTTTGGGTCAGCTGTCCTGGCTGTGTCCCCTCCCAGCTTCTTGTGCCCCTACAGCCTTCTTGCTGGCTGGCCATGAGAAGCTGAAAAATCCTTGACTTTTAGTATAAACACCACTTAGCAACAACTAAAACCATCAGTGTGTTATCAACATTATTTTTCTACTAAATCCAAAACACTGCACTATACCAGCTACTAGGAAGAAAACTAACTCTGTCCTAGCTGAAACCAGGACAATGCAGCATCACAATAACACCAAAATGAGCTGCAAAATTCTAGGGTGTCACTCTCGGGTGCTTAAAAGGGATAGAAACTTTCATATCCAACTGTTTAATGATCACACAGCTGCTGCTCCTGCAAAGTGACAGGAGCTAGACCAGAGGAAGAGCTATAGGCTGTAAGCAGAACCAGCAGAGCTGGTTGTGGAGGGCATGACCTGGGTGCTTATACTTTAGAACAAAATGAAGCTCAGCAGTCTCTCATATTTCCTATAACCCTGATGTATTTATATAATTTAGGTCTTGCTGGTGTAAATGGAAGACATCTGCATTTTTTTTGTACTTTTCAGGGTAGAGGGAAGGACCTAGCAACTCCTGGGCTGCCTTCTGATGATCATAACATAAGATGATATAGCTCTGATACGTCAATCTAGCTTATGGATATTCCTTCCATTCGTTTGTTTTACTGCTTTAGCAATGAAACTATAAGGATATGGCTTAAAATTTGTAAGAAGGTTAAAGCATTAATGAACTGGTATCTGTATGTGAACAAAGCTGCAATAGTGTTTCTAAACTTAATGACTGTGGCCGGAATAGATTTTATTACTAAGTATTTTCATTTGTTTGCCTGAGCAGCAGGACAAACAAGATACTGTTTGTAGAATACTCTAAATGAAATTAAAATACATTATCTTCTAGAGGGAGAAGTGATGGACAAAGATTTTGCATTTCTGGGAGCCTGTAAGAAATTGTAAGCTGTTCTTTTCTAAACCCCTTGTTGTTGTGCCCTAGCTCACTAGTGTAGTGATGACTACTTCTGACCAAGAAAGTCAGTCTGTGTTCATCATATCCATTTTTCTCTAATTCTTTCTACCCTAGCAGTAACGCCAGTGTAATGTCAGGCTAGGAATAAGTCAAGAGATCCATGTCCCTGCATTTGCTTCTCCCTCTGGTTAATATGACTGTTTAACTGAAATTCTTTCTCCATCAGTTTCTCTTCCCAAAGAGCAGTAAGATATTATGAGAGCACGTGAAATGAAAGCTTAACAATAATGACTGCTTATCCACTTCTTATTAGAGCTGGTCAAAACTCAGAATTTTCAGTCCCTTCCTGGGAGAGTTAGACAATTCCTGGGGGAAAATAACCCAATCTCAAACTGGAATACAAACCTGTTATTTAAAAACAAGAAAATCCTGCAGAAAAAAGGCATTCTGGAAAAAATAGCAATTCCGAAAACTCAAATAAAATTGAAACAGTCCTCCAAAGAATTATTGAGATCTTAATTCAAAATTATCAGAATATCTTCAGAGGATAAGGTAGCAGAGGAGTTCTGTTTCCTTCCTCCCCTCCATTTAGAGTTGGGAAAAGCTCCCCTCTCTAGCTCAGAGAGGCTCATGGAGTGCCAGCCCCAGTGGTGGCAGCAGGTTGTGTGGTGAGGGCCCAGGACTGCTGCACCTCACCTCTGCCCAGCTTGTCAGACCTGCTGAAACTGGCAGCTCTCCCCGAATGCACCTACTGGTGCCAGCTATCCTAATTCCTCCTTCTGGCATAAAATACCCTGGAAGTTTCTGACGCCAAAGCAGTCAGAGTAGCAGGGCTGCCCATAGCAATGTACAATGGAAACATCAAACATCTGTCCTTGCGGAGGTCTCTGTTTATATAGCTGCCATAGAGCTGTATCTTTTAGAAACCCCTCAAAAGCCCATGGCGGGCAGGTTGGGAGCTGGGCAGGTTTCCATCACAAGCCAGGCAGTGCACCTCCTACAGAGTGGCTTAGCTTTGACAAATCATTGTTTCTTTATAGTAAGTATTTTGTTGGAAATTTTCCTACCAGCTGTGTAGTTGCTTTTTTTTATTTTTTCCCCTTCTCATTGGCTGTTACAGAATTGTAGCAAATTGATTGCATTCTTACACTGAATTGTGAATGCAGCATATGAGAATTATACCATGAAGGTTCATATAGACACATTGTCTATCAGATAACAGAAATCGTAGTCTATGTGCCACCTACTGCAGAAATATCTTCAGAATAAAATGTCAGGGCCATAGATCTAGTGACTGACATATATTGAGAATATAGAAAGTTGACAGACTGAATAAAGCAGATACTCTAAATTTAGCAGTATTTCTATATAATCCATACTCATTAATATTAAATTTGAAACTAAAAGAACACTTCAAATACCATATTTCTGTATACTTGTAATTTGTATTTCTAGAATTAATAGTTAAAATTATTATTAGAGAAATATATGAAGTGCCTTTTTTCTCTGGATTTTTTTCTATTTAATTTCTTACTACTTTGACTACAGACTACATTCCCCCTTTTTTTTTGTAGGTGGTTAATATCTATTCCAACATCAGAGGTTTCACAGACCTATTTATGCAATGTGGTTCTGCATGGATAGAAAATCTCTCATGAGAGAAATTCCGGATTTGAAGAAGAAAATTATTTGTGTAATACCTTCATTGCTGTGGTATGCAAACATCTCTCATTCTAGTCAACATGTTTCATAAGTAGGGTTTTTTTTTTCTCCTCATCACCACCCTGAAGAAGAGCAAACTTGTTTTGCTTTGATTTAGATTCTTGCTTGTGGCTATAAACTTACAGCAGTCAAAAGAAGGCCAAAGGAATTTAACTTGATTAGGAGTAGAACGTGATGGAATCTTTGATGATGCTTTTTTTCTGCACGAGATAGATCCATTTTCACCTGGCTTCTGGAGGGTGGAGGGAATCTTGTGCAGATTAGCTTATCCTCATATTGGAATGATCAATGTGCTTGAGGTAGAATTGTTGACAGTAATATTCATTCTAATGCTTTAGGAGATTATTTATTCATTTATTTATATATCGTAGAACCAGGTCATTCAGTAATAAGGACTCACCTCTTGTACTTTAATACATGCTACCTAGAGGGCAAATAAAAGAGAAAATCAGTGGACTTATGGTAGTTCTTATCACTGAGTAAGTGTATGTTAGGGTTCTGTACTATCTGGAATTGCTGAAATGCCAATGACTTCATGGTTTTTTTGCTAAATAACAAATAAGGAGCGTATAAATCCCTATACTTTTTTCCTGCACAGCAAGAATGTAGTATTTTAAAAATCAGGATATACTGTTTCTTTGACAGTAAATTATCATAAAATGGTATTGTAAAAAGATTAATCTATTAAGAAATTCAAGTTGACAATTTGCCTTTAAATTATTGCAAGTGAGCAAATTTCATATGACTTTCCACTGCAGTAAAAATCTAAACCACATAAGTATGTATCTTGTAAATAATACAGAATTTGATTTGTCGAGTTTTATATAATACAGATATAAATACTTGACAGATCCATTCTGGAGTTCTGGGCCATTTTTATTAGTTATCCTTAGTGCTGAAAAGTTGAAAAAAAGGATGCTATACTTGCAGGAATAGTTGGAAGTGGCAGGACAAAACTGACAGAATTTTAGCCTGTTTAGAAATAAGGGGTCTTTATTGGCACAACTTTACCAATTAATTGATGTACAGAGGAGATCCAGAAGCTGGCCAAACACATTCTCTTTCAAACACTTGATATTTCTTTCAGGATTAGATTTCTTTAGTTTAGAATGCATTTTATCTCAACTTTTGTTTATCTATTTCCTTCCTTTAGCTTGTCAATAGCCAAAAAAGATGTTTGCAAAGAAAGAGTATTTTTCCAACAGTTATTGTTAATGGAACTTTAAAGAATTATTTTTAAGCATTTTTCACCTTCACTATTATAATGAATTCAATGGTCGATAATTAAATTCATATACATTCCCTATTCTTCCCTCCTGTTCAAAAGCAATTCCTTGTAAATGCGTAAAATTGACTTTTTCCATTGAACAAACTGAATAGTGGTTCCATTTGGTATGTCTTGTCAATCATCAAGGTGGAGTAAGCAGGAGAGTCAGGAGACTTTGGTATTGTGTTAGGTTTCCTTCACATTTTTTTGAATTACTACAAGCAAAGTAAAAATCACTTGAAGCACAACAGACACTGCAAACCAAGAAGCATCTGCATTTGTTCATTGATGGGCAGTGCCATGCTGTCCATTGGGCAGGCTTGATAGCTATGGATATGCCCAAACTATCACAAAAGACTTTTGCCACTGCAGGTTTTTGTAAAGAGCTTACAAAAAGGCTTCTTAATTTGTCGTACAGTCTTTCTACTTCCATTTAGTTTTATCTCTATGACATTGTCTCTTCTTTGAAAACATCTTCTTTGCTCATTTCAGAGCATCTCAGGAAGATGGGATTGAAGGCTGGGGATTGAGGGGATGTAGAATACCTACCCAGTACAAGATAAGCAATTCCTGTATTTATAGTTTAATCTGTCAGTTCCTGAAATTCTAATTTGGGATCATTTTATCCCTTTATCACAATATCCTATAAGAAGAAACTTAGAATTCTTTCTCTGAGATGTTTTGTCTCCTATAAAGGATGCTTAGATCCAAAAAGTCTACGGGCTTTTTCTCTGTGTTTTTAGGTTGTTGTTTTTGTTGGTTTGTTTGTTTGTTTTTGTTTGGGTTTTGTTGGGTTTTTTTCCTTCTTACCAGTCTGGACTTTTTTCTGTTCATCTTGTGTGAAGCAGCTCTGCAAGTCTCAGGCTCAAAATGCAAGCCCTAACAATTCAGTCTTGGGGCACTGAATACAAGCAAATAGAAGATGGGCCCATAAATTAAGGAGTCTGTAGAAACAAACATAACTGGGCGCTCTGCATAGGTGGGGCAGCAGGTATGTTTGACCTGCATGTATGAAGAGAAAATGGGTATTTAGAATCAGGAGAAACTAACTGGATTTCTGAGATGAGTAATGGACCCAAGATTGGGTCCTGGACTTTCTTAATGACATGTAATTAGATACTTAATCCAGAATGTTTCACCAAACTTTGGCTCAGTACCAGTCACACACACACAAACCCCCCATTTTCTAATACCCTATGATAAGTTCAAGATCTATTTTAAAAGATAAAATTGTAATATATTACATGAGGACAGAGTGCTTCCTATCCATGCAGCTAAAATCTTTCCAGGATGCAAGATAAGCTTGTAGCTCAAATGTTGATACTTCTCCCAAAAGTTTTCTCCAAGATATGTGTAGTTTTAAGTGGTACCTTAAGACTTGAAAGACACATTCATAATAACAGCTGCTTTTATAAGAGGATGTATTGGGTTTGCATCACAAGGTTTTGGTAGTGGGGGGGCTACAGGGATTGCTTCTGTGAGAAGCTGCTAGAAGCTTCCCCTACGTTTGACAGAGCTAATGCCAGCCAGCTCCAAGACGGACTTGCCACTGGCCAAGGCCGAACTAATCAGTGATGGTGGTAGCGCCTCTGTGGTAACTTATTTAAGAAAGGGAAAATATTACAACGCAGCAGCAATTGCAGCCAGAGAGAGGAGTGAGAATATGTGAGAGAAACAACTCTGCAAACACCAAGGTCAGTGAAGAAGGAGGGGGAGGAGGTGCTCCAGGCGCCGGAGCAGAGAGATTCCCCTGCAGCCCGTGGTGAAGACCATGGTGAGGCAGGCTGTCCCCCTGCAGCCCATGGAGGTCCATGGTGGAGCAGATATCCACCTGCAGCCCATGGAGGACCCCACGCCGGAGCAGGTGGATGCCCGAAGGACGCTGTGACCCTGTGGGAAGCCCGTGCTGGAGCAGTCTGTTCCTGAAGGACTGCACGCCATGGAAGGGACCCATGCTGGAGCAATTTGTGAAGAACTGCAGCCCGTGGGAAGGACTCATGTTGGAGAAGTTCATGAAGGACTGTCTCCCATGGAAGGGACCCCACGCTGGAGCAGGGGAAGAGTGTGAGGAGTCGTCCCCCTGAGGAGGAAGGAGCAGCAGAAACAACGTGTGATGAAGTGACTGCAACGCCCATTCCCATCTCTCTGCGCCATGGGGGGGAGGTGGCAGAGGAATCAGGAGTAAAGTTAAGCCCAGGAAGAAGGGAGGGGTGGTGGGAAGATGTTTTTAAGCTTTGCTTTTATTGCTCATTATCCTACTCTGATTTGACTGGTAATAAATTAATTTTTTTCCCCAAGTCAAGTCTGTTTTGCCTGTGACGGTAATTGCTGAGTGATCTCCTTATCTTGACCCATGAGCCTTTTGTTATATTTTCTCTCCCCTGTCCAGCTGAGGAGGGGAGTGATAGAGTGGTTTTGTGGGCATCTGGTGTCCAGCCAGGGTCAACCCACCACAGAGGGTAATTCTTTGACAAAAATATACGGTCCTAAATATGCCCAGATACAATATTGCAGGCCCAGAAAAAGTTATTACTTTTCTACTTTCTTACTGTTGAAATAAACACATGCATACATACTGCAACACTGTTAGATCTTTTGCTCTTGCCTGAGGAGAGCTTAATGGACCTGAATTCTCAGCTTAACCATTTTTCCCCCTTCTCCTTTTATCTCTCCCTTTCAAGAGAGATCGACTGGTTAGAAAAAATACAGAAGAAAAGGGTTTGAAAATTGTTTGGTATGCTTCTTGTCTTGACAAGCCTTTTAGGCTGTCATAGAGCTGAAGATTACATGAAAGAGCAATCATTAGTGTTGTATATTGTGAGGTATGGTATGAGGAAAGGATACGTACACAGTTTTATACATTATTAGCAGCTTGCTGTAGGGATTCTGGAAAGACGGCACTATCCTTACAAAAGAAAAAAAAGTAACATATTCTTTCAGTAGAAACAGACATTTTGAAAATTCCACGTCCAATTGTGTAAGGTGTCTAGTCTTATTGCATAGATTATCATCCAGCTGCTAAGGGAATAGAAAAGTACAAAAGCAAGTACTTTGTAGAAATTTCTTTGTACTAAAGAACTAGGTAGCTGGGCTTTTTTCCTTCTTGAAAAACAGAATTCTTCTGCTTAGACATGCAGTATGAATAAGGGGTTGAGAATGTCTATGTGTCATTCCAAGCTTTGCCTCCAAAGCACAACGTAGTCTTGAGCAACTTTCTTCAGTAAAAAGAGGTTCCAGCTCAGAAATCTAATAACCTCAAGTATGTAAATGCCTTATTAACAGTTTAGGATTATATAGGAAATCTCAGACATTTTAGTGACACGGGATTTTTCCCAAAACACTGGACACTGGCAAATTTTGACTTTGACTTTTCTCTGCAGTTACCTTTTCTTCTTCTGATTTAAGGCTATGATAATAGAATTTGCCGTTCTGTCTCAAAGAACAATGTCAACTTTAATGAAATGCAACTTTCATCATATTGTGAAAAAGTAGTATTAAGTATGATCAAAGAATTTAACTGCGGTACAGTATCAGCAAAACTACATGTCTAATGTCTGCACTAAGCTAGTAATGAACTATGAGACTGAAAAAATCCAGTCCCTGTGAACACTGACATTTAATTCCAGTATCATTAGTTATGTTTCCAGCAAAATCCGTATAACACCCTCACATCACTAGCAAATCTACCAGAAATTCATCAAGCTTCCACATCACAGCAGAGAAAGAGTGAGATTCGTAGTCTCACTAGTGACTAGTCTCAATAGTAAGTGGGAATCCAGATTCCTCCTGTTTGGTTCTTATGGGTAATGTAAGCTAGTGTTTACAATATCGTCTGCTTATTTTGCTCTAGTCCCTCACTTCTTCTCATCTCCAACTTGTATTTTTCCAAGTCTTCTCTTAATTGTGCACTGTTTCTTCTCTGCTTTGCAAAGCAGTGCCTGTTTTCCTTGCTTAATCTCCTTCTCCAAATTCCATACTCCAGCCCATAGAACTGCAAATACTGCTGGCTTCTTGTACGCTTCCTTATTCCAGGAGCCTCATGTCCATCTTGGCTTATTAACGTATTTACTGCTTTTATTGCTCCAGATATTTGTTCCAGTTTGCTTGTCTAGACATTTAATTCATGTGCTTGCTTTCAACATCTCATCCTCATTTGATGTTCTAGAAAATTATGTCATTTGCATCTGCTGCCTCCATGCTCAGTTACACAATAATGACCTAACCCAGCCTTTTAGCCCAACTAGTTTGAACCTTTTTTATATTTTTGCAGCTGGGTTCCCCTTGCCTCTTCCAATTTTAGAAGATACCTTCTATAATTTTTTTTCTCTCCCTAACATGTCCCCTGACTCCTCAGCATCTGAAGTATACGTCAAGCAGAAGAGTGACTAGGAGATAGGTTTTCTGCTCATGTTTCCAGTGTGGGACTGAACTTACTCCAGATCAACATGGAGCTAACACTGCATGAAAACTTCAGCTTTGCTTGAATAGATCTGAATTGCTTTGAGGAGCTGTCATGTGCATAGTCTGGTCATCTGTAGAAGCTATGAGAGGAGGAGCATTCCCAGAGTACACGAAATCATCAGCAATTTTATTTTCTGATGACTTAGACAAACAAGAAGTCAATAACTTGGAAGAATGTTAAGATTACCCATATACAGTAAAAGGTATTTCAATAAATAAAAATTATTCAAACTTCACATCTTGCTAAGAAATTTTAGAGCTCCAAAAGGAGCATTTAAAACTGCTCAGAGAGAGTATCACTAGAATTTCCTTTTTAAAGAACAAACCTGTGCCTCTCACTAGTCTTATCCTCAGCAACAGTTAAAAAAATGCCTGCAAGTTGGCAGAACATTGTTTTTTGGAAGAAGAAACTAACTGCAAAGTTTTATATTAAACTCATTATTGCAAAAGGAGGTGTCAGAAAACTAATCAGAAACAATGTCTTAAAGATCTTACAACTTAACAGGGAAGATAGAGCATGTATAGGAAGCACTTCTAGTATATATTGCTGTAGCTCCAAATATTGTGTTAATACAATGATGGTTTCCTTTCCCACCCCTTCTACTCCCTGCCTTGGATAGAAAGTGGAATTTAATTAGGAGGAGAGAAACTAAATGGCTGTAAAAGTGACAGGAGTGAGGACAATGAAAAGAAGGGGTGAGGGATTTAAGTCTTGGAGGAAAAAGGGATTACAAATGTGTGAGGTAAATTATGAGATTAATATGAAGAGATTGGAGAGAAATGTTTAAAAGTATTGAGACAAATTGCCAGCTTTTCAACGGAAGAGCAGAAATGGCTGTGGAACAATCTTTCCCTCTCTGAATCTTAGCTTCCCCCCTCCCCCCCACGAAGTTTCTCTCTGGTAAAACTTTGATAAAACTACAGCTCTGTTAGAATTTTGCTTAAGGGCAGCTTTAAGTCATCTTTTAATGGCCTCCAGGCCTCAGGTTGGGCATTACACAGGAAAGCCCTAATGTGACCTTTCCTGCAGCTACTCTAGTTTCACACAAACTGTTGGCTGGGGAACATCTATAGCACGATGTTTTTGCAAGGGTGTGCACATGCGCACGTGTATACACACCTGACTGTCCTTACATGGGTCTTATCTCCTGGACAGTTTTACTCAGTTTTAAGCAATGAACAATCTGGGTGCAGCCAAGGCATGGGCCTTAATTGCAAACTAGAAACACTGTACAGATTAGCTCAAAAACCTAATAGATTTGTATGGTCTTGGTTCCATTTCAAGAACAGTTGAATCAATTTCTGAATACGGAATGTAGTCATAACTATTTTGGTATGAGATATAATCTCAGTATTTATCAATGTAAGGTAGGGATCACTACTCACGAGACAAGAAATCCTTTGCCAAAAAAATTGTTGAATGTCTTTGTAACAAAGGGAATTTTATATTACTAACTTTAATGAGGTCAGTTATTCAGTTGAACTGAGTAGAATTTCCTTAATACCCATAAAACTGCATTTCAAAATGACAGTTAAAAGTTTGGTTATCTGTCTGCATAACTGTAGATACCTGACTGCCATACATGACAGAATATTGGATAATTTTACCAGATTCAGTGAATTTTAGAAAAGTTATGTAGAAATTCTACAACAATACTTTTTTTCCTTTGCAAAGTTTTCTCAAAATCCACTTCTACCCCAATACCAAGAAGTAATGGGTAATTTTAATAGCTAGTTCAAGCTATGGCTTATTGAATATATATCAGCACATAGTCAATGCATTTACAAAAAGTTTACATCTGTGTCAGACTGGGGAGAGAAAAGTAGAGTACGTACAGTTCAATGAATGCTAATATGGTTCCAGAAAAAGAGTTGTTGGAAATGTAGAGCGAAACACACTATGTAACAAAAAGGGGGAAGGAGCATTTGGGTTTTTCTGTGATGGGCAATGCACACTTCTGATTATTGAGATTAGAAGAAGTAGGAAACTTCAGAAGGGATGTTGTTGAATTTACTGAACGTGCAGAAACAGAATGCATTAATATATACATGAGATGTTGGCATTCATATGCAATTATAAGACTTTCAGTCTGGTAGGTTATATGGAGTTGTAGGAAAAGTTTTTACCAGAAACAGTTTTCTTTACATGAACCTCAATAAGAAACATCTTCCTAGACCAGGAATTTGAGTGGGGTTTTTTTATTATTTTTAGCCTTAATGAATAACATTTTGCTTAGACCAGGAAACTAAAGGGGGTTTATTTTTTGTTTCACTGGAGAGACTTATTTCCTTTTATGTGTTTGGTTTTGGTTTTTGCTCTTTTTAATCCTAGGTTTTATTATTTATAGCTGGTTAGGGGGATGAAATAAATATTTTGAAATAGGGAGATAAAGCCAGTACAATAATCTACCCATTCCTAAGCCACAAATATCTTCACTGAAAAGTCACACTTAGATAAAGAAAAAGGATTCCTATCTCAATTTCAAGAGAAATAATAAAGAAAAGTAATCCAGGAGAGGTTTGTTTAATACGTAAGTTATGCAATTTTGATTTCAAACTGGGGGAGGTAAGTGGAAAGTATGTTTCTAAAATACCCTCTGTACAAAATGTATGATGAGAACTTCAATGTTTATGCAAAAATATTTGAAAAGTCAGAAGAGGGGAGGAGATGAGCTGAACAACTTTGTCAGTTAAAAGTAAAAAAAATTGTAACACCACCAAAACTATACTCATTAACTTTTTAATTCTTGCTGACAACATTTTGCTGTCATTCAAGTTCTGGAATGACAGCCTTTTATATTGTGTTTTAGCACTTTCCCTTTCTATTCAGGAAGATAGACCTCCCTCTATGAATGGCTGAGTGAAAAAAAATAATCACAACATGTGCTAAAAGGGATCACCTTAATTACATTTATAATGCCTATGAATTAGACTACAGATTAGATTACAGATTAGAACATTGGCTAATAGTTTGGCATTAACTTTTATGATGTTTCCTTTGCTGTACAAGAACTTGCTGTCTGTTTATAGTAGTGTTACTAGCCATCTGGTTTCTCTCAACTTCCTGTGGGAACAAAACCCAAGATTAGTAAATATTATTAAAACCTAAACAATATTATACTTCAGCTCTCTGTTTATATTTTTCTCTTGAAATCCTAACACTTTCCAAGAGAACAAACAGAAACAAAATTCTCATGCAATAGTGTAAGAAATGTCTGAATTTTGGAAAATAAATTGGACCTCTGTAGGTGCATGTTCCTTTTAAGGCATATACAGAAATATTCATTCACCACTCTCCCTTTGGGTGTCTTGCCTCTCCTGCTGGAGGTGAGGCCAAAGAGCTTCTGGGATTTGGCAAGTTGTGTTGAGTTTGGGATGCAGCAGGCACAGGTAGCAACTGTTCACAGAGCTATTATCAGAGCTAATACCCTGTTTTCCTTTACCTACATTTTGTTTCAGTCCTGCACTGAGTAAGGCTATGTTTGACCCAATCGTCATTACCTTCATGCAAAAAGGGACGTATATTTGAGGTTAACTTGTGTCTGCAGTTTTAACGATTTAATGCTTCTCTTTGGCACGTAACATTTGTTTATACATGTATTTTGTTAAAGCCAAGCTCATGACAGTTTGCCTTTCCTGCTCACAGCTGGAAAGATAAACACCAATGAAAGAGAAAAATCCAAAGAAAGTTACAAAAATACAGTATGGAGGCATTTACTTTCTTCTTTATTCTTAGTTAATGAATGTTTTCTTATAGCTCATTATTATTGGCTGTGGCAGTTCCTAGAATGGAAAGGAACCCTAGCATTTTCATTCATGGCAGAAGTGAAATTCTGAAGTTTGCTGCTCTGATTGAATATAATATAATTGAACGGACATTGACAGTCATTGAAAAGTTACTCCGAGAGTAAAGATGTGGTCAGTATCTGCTTAGAAGGAATATAAAAATATATAAGAAGTGTTATAAGTTATAACATTAACAGTTTCTTTTTTCTTATCTCTTTTTTCCTTCTTGGTGGTCAATGGCTATGGTGTAACACTTGTTCACTCTTCTCTGCTCTTCAATGTGAAGATGGTGACCCTAAATGACGTGGGAAGGGCTGACTATGTGGAGAGGCAAGGAATCTGAAGGCAAGATCTGCTATCATAGAATCATAGAATGGTTTGGGTTGGAAGGGACCTTAAAGGTCATCTAGTTCCAACCCCCCTGACATGGGCAGGGACACCTTCCACTAGACCAGGTTGCTTAAAGCCCCATCCAACCTGGCCTTGAACACTTCCAGGGAAGGGACATCCACAACTTCTCTGGGCAACCTGTTTCAGTGCCTCACTACCCTCACAGTAAAGAATTTCTTCTTTATATCTAATCTAAATCTCGTCTCTTTCAGTTTAAAGCCGTTACCCCTTGTTCTATCACTACATGCCCTTGTAAAAAGTCCTTCTCCAGCTTTCTTGTAGGCCCCCTTTAGGTACTGGATCCTTTAACTGTTATTCTGTAGCTATGCACCCATTGAACTCCCCTTATTGGAAGTATAGAAAATATCTAGAAAAGAGAAATAGCAATATTATGCATGGCCTCTCACTCACTCTACTGGGTTTTCCTTAACTGACTGGTTCAAGTACAAATTTCTCCATGGAAAAAGTAGATAATGTTGTATTGTAAGTAAAAATGTACTAACTATTAATTCAAATGTTGCAGTTATTGAAGATGATGCAGAAATATGAAGATGAGATAATGAAGAAAAGAAAGTCTAATAGGTGATAATAGAGACAGTAGTAGTAAAAGGAGTAGAGCATACAAACCCAGAAGATCTGTTAGTTGGTTATTCTGTATTTGCTAGCTGTAGTTATGTGTCTTGCCTTAGAGAAAGAGCCGAAGATCCACCTCCACCATGTATGCTAGATGATGAAATTGGTACACAGGAGCAGTACAGTTTAAGGAGAAAAAGTACCATCTAGAACGGTATGATTTATGTTAGGCACTTCAAAATGAATAGTGTGGCTTGCAACTTCAGGTTGGGGTTGTCTTTTTCATATACATTTTTTAATATAAGTATTTGTGTTAATTGACATGCCTTTTGTGCAAAAAATGGGTATTGATATTCCTAGATCGTCAGAAGAAATTCTGTCAAATGCTTCCTCAGCCTCAGGGCTCAGTACAGCAAAGGTCAGGAAGTCTGCCAGTAGCCTGAGTGGTGAATTGTGTATCTAATGAAAGTGTTGTGGTGAAAAATTACTCTGTAAGTCTTTTCCCAACCACACATACCAGCACAAAAGAAGAAAACAACAATGAAGAAAAATATTTGTCAAACTGAAAGTGGTGTGGGATTCCAGCTGAGAACTGATGATTACAGGTCACCAGCTGTGCTCTGCAGTATGAATGGGAGAAGTTATTGTGCAACTGACGTATCATTTTTTACACTATTATATGGCTCACAACTACCCATTTTCTCAAAAAAAAGCCAAACAAATCCGCCCAAAATGAAAAAACTGAACAAAACCAAAAAACACATAGAAGAACAGTTTTTCTCTTTGCAATTCTGTAGTGTTGGTATATTCAAGAAAGAAAAAGATGATTTCAAAACAAAATTAAATGTTTTGTGTTTTTGCATTCAAGAATTTTTTTCTGCTTCAATATCAGGTTCTATATCAGAATTTTCTTGTTTCCAGAAATTGACAACAGTAAATTTGTATCACTTTCTGACAAAGCAGGAAAGAAGGAACAAGGAAATATAGTGATATATAAATGACTTGCATTTATCTTATGTTTGAAGGGAAATCTCTAAGCTAAGGTCTGCAAAATACTGCAGTCCCTATCAACCCTGTAAGTCAGAAAGCTAGTCACCAAAAAAGAAAAATGTGTTAGAAAAGAGGAAGGAGAGAGACGGTCTTCAGAGAATATGCACCAATTCACTGAGATCACATCTGCAGTCATACAGCGGTGGTGTGATAAACTTCATAAGGTGTATGCACAGCAGCCTAGTTGTCCTGGAAAGTCCCACACTTTCCAATGCATTTTCAATTAATCATCACCACTTTTCCTGTCTTTTGATACATATACACACAGAAATCTTTCCCTTAATCTATAAACCTTTAAAATGTCTATTTAAAATGTTCCTTGAGTTCATTCAGTCCATGACTTTGAGCTCCATCTGTCGTAACAGTCTGTCTGGGCAGGAGGGATGGTGCAAATTCCACTCAGTCGGCAGAGCAGGATTGAGCTTTAGTGCGGTGCAGCGGGCGGATGACATTGGGCGCAGCAGGAAGATGGTGTGCGGTGCTGGATTGTTGCATGCTGAAGTCAGTTCTGGTTCCATCATTACTGCACTTCACTCAGTTTTGTCAAAGTTCATTCTTCATTAATTTGAGTGATTCTTACTGTAATACTGTTCATATCGTATATACAACTACAGTAGTGATGACATACAGTGGCAGGGTTATATAGCAATTAATATCATACAATTTAATCTGTTGGCTGTTCTCACATAAAATCAAATCCCCTTGAGGCACACATTGGACTTCCTCATTCTTCCGCATCACCCACCAAGTGCACCCAGGTCCTTGAGCAAAAGCAATCCCACGAATGGGTTTGACTTTGCCTGAGGCAGGAATAACCCAAACTGTTTTTCCTAGCATATTTTTTATGTGCACTACAGGGACTTTATCCCCTTCTACAGTACATAAAAGTTCTGATGGGGCAGGGCCAGCTCGATTGGCAGATCCTCTAGTGTTGACTAACCAGGTGGCCTTTGCTAGATGTGTATCCCAATGTTTGAAGGTCCCACCACCCATTGCTCTCAATGTAGTCTTTAACAATCCATTGTATCGCGCGATTTTCCCAGAGGCTGGTGCATGATAGGGGATGTGATACACCCACTCAATGCCATGCTCTTTGGCCCAGGTGTCTTCTATGAGATTGTTCTGGAAATGAGTCCCATTGTCTGACTCAATTCTTTCCGGGGTGCCATCTCGCTATAAGACTTGCTTCTCAAGGCCCAGGATAGTGTTCCAGGCAGTGGCATGGGGCACAGGAGATGTTTCCAGCCAGCCGGTGGTTGCTTCCACCATTGTAAGCACATGGCGCTTACCTTCATGGGTTTGTGGGAGCGTGATATAGTCAATCTGCCAGGCCTCTCCATATTTGTATTTCAGCCATTGTCCTCCATACCAAAGAGGCTTTAACCGCTTGGCTTGCTTAATTGCAGCGCATGTTTCACATTCATGGATAACCTGTGTGATAGTGTCCGTGGTCAGGTCCACCCCTCGATCGCGAGCCCATCTATATGTCGCATCTCTTCCCTGATGGCCTGAGGTGTCATGGGCCCACCGAGCCATAAATAATTCACCTTTATGCTGCCAGTCCAGATCTACCTGAGCTGCTTCAGTCCTAGCAGCCTTGTCTACATGTTGATTGTTTTGATGTTCCTCAGTGGCCCGGCTCTTAGGTACATGGGCATCTACATGACATACTTTCACAACCAGGTTCTCCAGCTGGGCAGCAATATCTTGCCACAATGGGGCAGCCCAGATGGGTTTACCTCTGTGTTGCCAGTTACTCCGCTTCCATTGCTGCAACCACCCCCACAGAGCATTTGCCACCATCCATGAGTCAGTATAGAGATAAAGTATTGGCCATTTTTCTTGTTCAGCAATGTCTAAAGCCAGCTGGATGGCTTTCACCTCTGCAAACTGACTTGATTCACCTTTTCCTTCTGCAGTTTCTGCAACTTGTCGCATAGGACTCCATACAGCTGCCTTCCACCTCCGATGCTTTCCTACAATGCGACAGGACCCATCAGTGAACAGGGCATATTGCTTCTCATTTTCTGGCAGTTTATTATACGGTGGGGCCTCTTCAGCACGCGTTACCTCCTCCTTTGACGATATTCCAACATCTTTGCCTTCTGGACAGTCCGTGATCACCTCTAAAATTCCTGGGCAACTGGGGTTTCCTATTCGACTTCGTTGTGTGATCAGTGCAACGCACTTACTCCATGTAGCATCAGTTGCATGATGTGTACAAGGGACCTTCCCTTTGAACATCCAGCCTAGCACTGGCAGTCGGGGTGCTAAGAGGAGGTGTGTTTCAGTACCAACCACTTCTGAAGCAGCTTGAACTCCTTCATATGCTGCTAATATCTCCTTTTCAGTTGGAGTATAGTGGGCCTCAGATCCTCGATATCCCCGACTCCAGAACCCTAGAGGTCGACCTCGGGTCTCCCCAGGCGCTTTCTGCCAGAGACTCCAGGTAGGGCCATTCTCCCTGGCTGCAGTGTAGAGCACATTTTTAACATCTTGTCCTGCCCAGACTGGCCCAAGGGCTACTGCATGAACTATCTCCCGTTTAATTTGTTCAAAGGCTTGTTGTTGCTCAGGGCCCCATTTAAAATCATTCCTCTTTTGGGTCACTTGATAGAGAGGGTTTACAATCAGAGTGTAATTTGGAATATGCATTCTCCAAAAACCTGCAACACCTAAGAGAGCTTGCGTTTCCTGTTTACTAGTCGGTGGAGGCATAGCTGCTATTTTGTTGATCACATCCATTGGGATATCACAACATCCATCATGCCATTTTATTCCTAAAAACTGAACCTCCTGTGTGGGTCCCTTCACCTTACTCTGTTTTATGGCAAAACCGGCTTTCAGAAGGATTTGGATTATTTTCTCCCCTTTCTCAAAAACTTCTGCTGTGTTGTCCCATATGATGATGTCATCAATGTGTTGCAGGTGTTCTGGAGCTTCACCTTTGTCTAGTGCATTCTGGATTAGTCCATGGCAAATGGTGGGGCTGTGTTTCCACCCCTGGGGCAGTCAATTCCAGATGTACTGGATGCCCCTCTGAGTGAAAGCAAACTGTGGCCGGCACTCTGCTGCCAAAGGGATTGAGAAAAATGCATTGGCAATATCAGTTGTGGCGTACCACTTGGCTGCCTTTGACTCCAGTTCTTATTGAAGTTCTAGCATGTCTGGCACAGCAGCACTCAGCGGTGGCGTGACTTCATTCAGGCCACGATATTCTACTGTTAGTGTCCATTCTCCATTAGACTTTCGCACTGGCCAAATGGGGCTGTTAAAGGGTGAGCGAGTCCTGCTGATCACCCCTTGGCTCTCCAGTTGATGAATCAACTTATGGATGGAAAACAGGGAATCTCGGTTGGTACGATATTGCCACTGGTGCACCGTTGTGGTAGCGATTGGCACCTGTTGTTCTTCAACCCTCAGCAACCCCACAACCAAAGGGTCCTCCGAGAGACTGGGCAAGGTAGACAGCTGTTCATTTGCCTCCGTCTTCAAGTCAGCTATACCAAAAGCCCACCAATACCCCTTTGGGTCCTTGAAATATCCTCTCCTGAGATAATCTATGCCAACAATGCATGGAGCCTCTAGGCCAGTCACAATGGGGTGTTTCTGCCACTCATTCCCAGTTAGGCCAACTTCAGCCTCCAATACAGTTAGCTGTTGGGATCTCCCTGTCACTCCAGAAATACAGATGCGTTCTACTCCTTTATAGCCTGATTGCATGAGAATACACTGTGCACTGGTGTCTACTAGAGCCTTATACTCCTGTGGGTCTGATGTGCCAGGCCATTGAATCCACACAGTCCATTAAACCTGGTTGTCTCTTTCCTCCACCTGGCTGGAGGCAGGGCCCCTCTAATCCTGATCGGAGTATTTGTTACTCACTTCTTGTAAAAATGACTTAGAGGTCCCTTCAAGAGGGTCAGAAACCCTTCTATTCTGTGTGGGGAATTGCTTGCTGGAATCTGGAGTGGCATCTTTCCTGGAAGAATCTCCTTTTGTGGTTGTTTTTCCTTTCAATTCACGTACCCATTCATCTAGGGTCGAGGTAGGTTTTCCATCCCACTTCCTCATGTCCTCTCTGTGGTCACACAGGTAAAACTACAGTGTACCCAGTGGTGTATACCTTCTACATTCTCTCTCCTGATCAGAGGAATGCTCACTCCTAATAGCTGAGATACTGCTCCGTACAGGTGGGGAGCAGGACTTTTCGATCAGTTCGATCAGTTTTTCAGACTTTTCGGACAGTTTTTCCACAGCTGAGACACAGGCTTGTAGGGACAAAGAGAGATTTTCTTCATATTACTGGAGCTGGCAAGCCATTTCATGCACTGTCAGTGCCTCTTCGTCTTTCCACGTTAGTACTGCCAATGGGTTGACGTATGATGGTGGTACGCTCCGTACAAACTTCTGCCACATCGGTCGTGTACATTGGACTTCGTCTGGATCTCTGGGTAATTGTGCACTGTCCGTGTCATACTAAATCATCTCTATCATGGTTAATTCCCTCAGGTACTGAATACCTCTTTCTATGGTGGTCCACTTGCCTGGTTGACATATAACATCTTCCTTGAAGGGATACCTTTCCTTCATGTTTGACAGGAGTCACCTTCAGAGGCTGAGGGCTTGTGTCCTTATTCCAATCGCCTTGTCAATGCCACCTTCCCTAGCAAGTGATCCCAGCTGCTTGGCTTCCCTACTCTCTTTTTCCAGGCTACTAGACCCATTGTCCCAGCATCGGAACACCCAGGTGATAATGTGCTTACCTGGACGACAGCTGAAATCTTTTCACATATCCCACAGCTAACTCAGGGATAGAGATCGGGTGATTACCTCTGGTTCTGCCTCTTCCTCCTGTTCTCGTGATGACCCTTGTTCATCTCTATCCTTTGCTAAGCGAACTGATTTTTTTGTATATTTCTTCTGTACCGGGGCAACTGATACCGGCATGGGTTGGTTCTCTGGTTCCGCTGCAGTGCCTGTCGCAGGGGTTTGAGTAGCTGCAGTGTCTGTTGTGGGGGTTGGAGTAGCCGCTGTGTCTGTTGCAGGGGTTGGAGTAGCTGCAGTATCTGTTGGTCCGTTTTCCTTCCCTTCTCCCTGAGGGTGCTGCATAACATCGAGCAGTGTTTGGTAGATACTGGCCAGGGACCAGCACAGTGCAGTAAGTTGTGCCTCTTTGGAATAGCCACAGCATTTTCCTTTCAAATATTCTGTCACTGTATCAGGGTCCTGTAGTTGTTCAGGAGTGAAGTTCCAAACCATTGGAGGTGAGAAGTTCTCTAGCTACCTGCCCATATTCTCCCACATGCCATGCCACCCATGATTCTTAAGCCTTGGGGCAGATTTCTGAGTGGTATTCTTAAGTAGTTGTTTAACCTTAAACAAGACCTGGAACACATTCAGGAGACATAGCAATAGGAACATGCTGGTTTGAACATCCCAAGGGTATTCAAAATTCTCAAGAGCTACTGTAATTTGCCTGGAGGAGAAGGGGAAGGTAAAGAAATGTGTCTCTTCTGTGGATTGGGTCTCCGATGAGAAAAGGTACAAGGTGTAATTATCAATAGTTTCTGATAGATGGCTCCCGAAGTACAGAGGTGACGGCAATGCTGAGTACAAATACCAGATTAGTTTCATGACCAGCAATTCTATCGTATCATAAACCAGTGTTAAAAGTAGAACAACATCATAACTCTGGCCCAGTTCCCACGGGTGATAAACAGCACAACAGGGAGCATATACTGCAAATAAGGTATTACATAATGCACCTTTAAGAACAAGGGCGCCAACTTTGAGAGCAAATACATCAACATTGTGACCAGCAACTATTGAACTAATATAATGAATGTTTATAACAAATTTGTTCTAACAAATTCCAGTCAGATTTGTCGTTATCTCAACCTGTTGAGCCCCACGTTGGGCGCCAAAAAAAGGATTGTCGTGGTTTAACCCCAGCAGGCAACTAAGCACCACAGAGCCGCTCGCTCACTGCCCCCCACCCAGTGGGACTGGGGAGAGAATCGGAAAAAAACCCCCAAACTCGTGGGTTGAGATAAAGGCAGTTTAATAGGACAGAAAGGAATGAAAAACAATGATAATGATAATAATATGACAATAGTAATACTAAAAGAATTAAACTGTACAAAGCAAGTGATGCACAATGCAATTGCTCACCACTCGTTGACCGATGCCCAGTTAGTTCACGAGCCACGATCCGCCCCTCCCAGCCAACTCCCCCAGTTTATATACTGGGCATGATGTCATATAGTATGGGATAGCTCTTTGGCCAGTTTGGGTCAGCTGTCCTGGCTGTGTCCCCTCCCAGCTTCTTGTGCCCCTACAGCCTTCTTGCTGGCTGGCCATGAGAAGCTGAAAAATCCTTGACTTAGTATAAACACTACTTAGCAACAACTAAAACCATCAGTGTGTTATCAACATTAATTTCCTACTGAATCCAAAACACTGCACTATACCAGCTACTAGGAAGAAAATTAACTCTGTCCTACCTGAAACCAGGACACTAGTGATGCTCACTGAATCCTTCACACCTCTCACACACCACTAGTTATAATTCAGTGGTTTAGCTTTCTGAAGAGATTAGTTTAGATGGGAGGAAGGGGTGACTAAAAATATGTTCTAACGGATTTTCAAACCTCAAAAGGCTGTAAAACATTTAGAAATTATTTTACTTTTAGTAGGAAAAAATATTTTAGAAAGGGCTGTTTGTGGGGGAGTGAGAGAGGGTTTTGTATTATTCTTTTCAGTTCACAAGCAACAAATGAATAGCTGCACCATACCTGATTGCTGGAGCTTTTATACAAAGTGATTGCAGTGCAAATTCTGCTACCCAGAATTAAGATAAGATATTTTACTTATGTGTCAGGCTCATAGACAATAGTTTTAGAGCAACTTAGTGGTTCTGAAGTTAATGTTTGTTGTGGGAAATTGTTTTATCTCAGTTGGCTGACCCAGGTTACAGATACAGCACTTCAGCATTTTGCATCTTTTGCAGCTGCTTCCCAAGAATAATGATTAAAATGGCAGAAGCAACTTTTAGAGGATTCTTTCAGGCATTGTTTTGTTATGTCAGCTCTAAAGTTTAGCAGATAGATTTTGTTGCCATAACAAACAAAACCATTTTCAGTGAGGTCTTTCAGCCTGCTGTGAAATTTGTAGTAGGCCATCTGAATCTTGCTGATAAACTAAATAAAGATGTCTGAGCTGTAAAACAGATCCAGTTAAACATTTTTGTGATGATGGATGCCTATAGCTTGAGACCAGGTTTAGCACCTTGCTAAAGTTAATAGACTGCAAGGTTTTGTTTCATACTGTAAATAGTATGTACTAAGTAGTGAAAAGACTGTATCTTTACAAGGAAGTTAACAGAAGGCAAGTTGCAAGACAATACAGTAAAAAAATCCTACTTTCTGCTGCCATTGTGGCGGGTGATCCATTAAAAGCATTGTTCTATATGAAACATGCAAAACTTTTTTCTTTGTCTCCACATTATTATATAAGACATGGTTTTGAAAAGCTAGGTCTAAGCTTTGGGGAAATGAAATCACAGTTTTCCAGGCGTTGTCTGCTCTAGTTGTTTCTAATGTCCTCAACTGACTAGTTTTTTTGATATTTAGGAGTGAGAAAAGGAATTGTCTTTTGTAATGCTTTTTCTGCTGATGTTTACAGCAAGAAAGCATCTGATGCATGATAAATTTGCTAGACAACAAGACTTCTTGTCCAAAGGGATCTTTTTACAAAGCTAGGAGTTGTACTAAATTGTCTTTTAGAAAGGCATAGTGCCATGAAAATATTTTATATTCAATATTTTATTTTAGTATCACCCATCTGTTAGGGAACTGAGAGTGGGAAGGATGACACAAAATCTTTAAAATATTTTAAATATAATTGCTTCTTTATAGTGTAGTTCTAGTGTAATTTACCTCTAGTACAATGGACAGTTAGATCTGTTCTTCTTTTGTAGTATTTTATTTTGCTAATAAGAGCTGTTAACTAGTTTTATATGTATTATATTTCTTAATTTTCATTAAAAATTCCTCAGAAAGCAGAAGATTTGTACTCTCACAGAGTTTGAATAGAAGGGATCCGTTGATATCTTAACAGACAGTCCCTTCTTCCATATTTGATTCAACAGTGTAAACTAAGGGTGCAGTATACTTTCCTGTAGTTGTATTTCCAAAGATGCTCAAACAGGAACTGAGAATTTCAACTCTGTCCCTGGGAACAGAGGCTTATATGCTAATTCTCAGATCTTATCAAAATATATATTTTCAGTGAGTGATGCCTTCAGTAAGTACAAATGTTGGTGTGACTAACTTGAGTTGCTGAGTATGTTCAATCTCATTGTCAGAGGCAGTTTATTTCCCTCAAATCCAGACTGGTTCTATGTTTAACATGCCATTCAGCTTAGAAGGATATTACGAAAGAATTACAGCAAAGATAAAATGGAAAAAAAAAAAGGAATAAATTCTCTTCTCACTTATTCCAGTGCAGCTCTATAATGCCAATTAGATACTGAGTTTACCCAGAATGTCTAGTCTGTAGAATTCCCAGTAAGATAGTTTTAGTGGGATACAACTTAGCAAGAGAGTATGTATTTCACTATTCAGTAACTCTTAATTTTGTTGGCAATTTTATTTGTATGTTTTGGGGGTTTTCTTTCATCACTTAAACTACATTTATTATAATAATAATACTTATGATTAGAATCAAATTTAAAAATCCAGGGATTTACTGAAATAAACTTCTAAGAGATCAGAGGAGGAATATATTATTCTGTATGCTGATAGTGAATGGTCACAAAATAAAAATCTTGCTAATGAAATTTGGCTCAGAACTATCATCAGAAGAGTTTTGTTTTTCTTTTTCATCTCTCAATAAAAATAAGATAGAGAAGTCAAGTCTTTGAAAAGGTTCACGGTTGGTTCTATCACAGTTAATGATGGTGCAAAAATTTACTTCAGGTGTTTTTTGACTACATGTTACAACAGCCCTATCTGAAACATTTCAAAAGAACTTGACTGCTGCAACTGTGTGTGTCCATGTGCATGCACACATGTGTATCTCTGTACCTCACTGAATTATATTGCTGCTGTGGGAGTGTTTATAAGTCTGATAGAGTAGACCACTTTCAGACTTTACAAGGCTTGACTAAACTGATTTGTTAACACATTTTGTACTAACAAATAAGTCTCACACATTATTAGCAATTATTACTATATATTCATTGCATACAAAAACCTGTTAGTCTTTAGCAACCATATCCTAAATCAGTTGTGACTATTCAAAGCCACAGAGCTGATGCTGTGTAATTAGTGCAGAAGGCTATGATCCTTGGTCATCCTTAGTCTCTGTGGTCAAATTGATTAGGCTTCAGAGCTCTTTGATAAGAGAAATGAGAACTGAAGTGGACTGTCTTCTTTCTTCTACAAATTTCTTTGGTAATTGTCAGTGTTTTATGCTCTCTTTTCCTTTAAAAAGTGATATCTCAGCTACTCCTGGTGCTATTTTCCTTGCTCTTGGTTCTGCTCCTCAGCCTCCTTGTGTGTCTGGTGGGATGTCCGAGCTATTTGCAGTCCCTTGTACTTCCCTTGTTCTTAACCTTGCAATCCTGTCACTTGCTTGCTGCTTTGGTGGTGATATTGCTCACATGCTTATGTAAAATCATTATACGTTGTGTTTGGCTGTGCTGTCACGGTGCTACAAAGAACACTGGTTCACTGTTTTAGTATTTGCATATTTGTGTTCAAGGTGATATAATATTGTTTGTATCTTGATTTGTGCACTTACAATTTAGAGATGTTACAGGCCTCTGCTTTGGCTACATGACTACAAAATAGTTTTTTAATTTGCTTCAGTGCATTTCCAAGCCAACTTTCAAAGAAATGTGGCCATGTCTACTATTAGGCTTCCAAGGTCAGAGTGACCAGTTATTTTCTCACTTTAACCTTTCCCTTTCCCAGGTAACTCCAAACTACACCCTGACTTCTTTTCCCATTGGTTACAAGAAGTGAGTAGACATTCTTAAGGAATTGTTCCCAGTTGTACATATCAAAAGTATACTACATTGTACATAAAAGTATCTACTACATCAATGAATGAGATGCATAATTCCGTGTTCACCCTTCCTTTCTAAAGTTTCTCTAGCTAAAGCTTCAAACTTTTTAATACTCCTTAGTACAGTGAAAGACAGAAACTTGATATTTATTTATTTTTTCCTAGCTCTATAGAGAGATTTTTCTTCTACACAGCAGGAAAAGAGGATTTGCATGGCTGAAATGACCTTTGACTGGTACACTAATGAAGCTCCCTTTCATATCCACAGGGAAGTTGGTGTATTCTGCTATCGTGCAGGTATGAGAGAGAAGTAGGATTTGAAAAGCTAGCCTGACCTGGGAACATCTCTTCAAATTGCCATTCAGCTTTATATCTACATAACTATATCTATGGATCTGTAATAAAGGCTAGTCAACTGTTCTGTATCATGTTGGAATCAACTCCTTTAAAGCTACAAAGGAGACATTTAAAGACTAATCCTGAAAGCAGCTGAGCACTTTTGATGGAATTTTTTACTGGGCAGTTCCTCTTAAGTCAATGGGATTTGAAGAAATCCAGAACCCAGTTAGATCCAACTCCTAACATACACAGTGTTTTTGTTTTTCTATAAGCATTGTGGGAGGATTTATAGCTTAAAATACTAAAACATCAAAAGATGAATGAAACAAATACCATTGAAAGAGATTATAAATTTTCAAGATTAATCCTTGCACAATCAGAATACACAAAAGTGCATTGAAATAGTTTTAAATGAAGGTGTCTGAGAGGGAAAAGAAATGGAAAGATTAAAAACAGTGCCACTTCTAGTCAAATTATGCTTAGACCATGAGTTTTTCTGGTTAGGTATTTCTTGTTTGATTATGTAACACTTAACATTGTCAGACTTTTGTTTATAGCTTGAGACCTTATCTGTGACTCCAACAAAATTATTTTTTATGATGATGTCTATTTCCAGTAGTACTTGTACTGATATATAAACAGGAAAAGTCAAAAGTTCTATTATATTACTGAAATCATAATTTATATAGAAGAGATCTGATGGTAAGCTTGTATGACTGTGATTATATTAAAAGAAAGGAAAGCAGGGACAGACAGAGGCAGAAAGACTGATGTATTCCATCTTTGTATACCATTTGCTTTAAGATTCAAACTAGAAAGGGAGAAAGACCTGCTGAAAGTCCCTGGGTTGTGATTAAAAGTGAAAAGACTAAAGGCAATATCTAAGGGCTATCATTTACTAATAGCCAAACTAGGAATAATTTTATAAATCATGTCATGCACTCTTCCTTCTCTCCTGGAGTGGGGCGAACATTTTTCATTTGAGATCTCCGTAAAGGGCAGGCTGAGAAGGGAGATATCTTGATGTATTGGGTTTGCGTGGCAAGGTTTGGCGGGTGGGGGGGGGGGGGGGGTGCTACAGGTGTGGCTTCTGTGAGAAGCTGCTAGAAGCTTCCCCTACGTCCAATAAAGTCAATGCCAGCGGGTTCCAAGACGGACTCGCCGCTGGCCAAGGCCAAGCCAATCAGCAACAGTGGTAGTACCTCTGTGATAGCATATTTAAGAAAGGGAAAAGAAGTTACAGGGGAGTTGCAGTTGCAGCCAGAGAGAGCGGAGTGAGAAGATGTGAAAGAAACAACTCCGCAGACACCAAGGTCAGTGAAGAAGGAGGGGGAGGAGGTGCTCCAGGCGCCGGAGCAGAGAGATTCCCCTGCAGCCCGTGGTGAAGACCATGGTGAGGCAGGCTGTCCCCCTGCAGCCCATGGAGGTCCACGGTGGAGCAGATATCCACCTGCAGCCCATGGAGGACCCCACGCCGGAGCAGGTGGATGCCCGAAGGATACTGTGATCCTGTGGGAAGCCCGCGCTGGAGCAGGCTCCTGGCAGGACCTGTGGACCCATGGACCTGTGGAGAGAGGAGCCCACACTGAAGCAGGTTTGCTGGCAGGACTTGTGACACCGCGGGGGACCTACGCTGGAGCAGTCTCTTCCTGAAGGACTGCACCCCGTGGATGGGACCCATGCTGGAGCAGTTCATGAAGAACTGTAGCCTGTGGGAAGGACTCACGTTGGAGAAGTTCATGGAGAACTCTCTCCCTTGGGAGGGACCCCAGGCTGGAGCAGGGGAAGAGTGTGAGGAGTCGTCCCCCTGAGGAGGAAGGAGCAGCAGAAACAACGTGTGATGAACTGACCCAAACCCCCATTCCCCGTCCCCCTGCGCCGCTCGGGGGGGAGGAGGTAGAGAAAATAAGGAGTAGTTAAGTCTGGGAAGAAGGGAGGGGTGGGGGGAAGGTGTTTTAAGATTTGGTTTTATTTCTCATTATCCTGCTCTAATTTGACTAGCAATAACTTAAACTAATTTTTCCCCAAGTCAAGTCTGTTTTGCCTGTGACAGTAATTGGTGAGTGATCTCCCTGTCCTTATCTCGACCCACGAGCCTTTCGTTTTATTTTGTCTCCCCCTGTCCAGTTGAGGAGGGGGAGTGATAGAGCGGCTTTGGTGGGCACCTGGCATCTAGCCAGGGTCAACCCACCACACTTGAAAACATAGTTTTGGTGACGGTGGCCTGCTACTTCCAAAATCCTATGTGTTAGTGTGTATGCACGACCAGGATTCAGCTATTCCATGACTAGAAACTTTCTCTAAGAGAGGAATTCATGCGTATTTTATTTTGGTGATCTTGTTTTGTTTTGAAAGTTAATCTCTCCTGAAGTAATCTCAATTACATGCATGATTTTCACCATGCATCTCTAGTGCCCTTCCAACAGTGTCACACAGCTGCTGACAGGCAGAAGAATCACCTGCAAGACATTTCCTTGAAGTATCTTGCAAAGCTTTTCAGATTAGTTGGCAGTCTGCCTTGGGGAAATTGAGGGCTCCCAGCCAAGCTATCAGCATCCTGATCCTATGGTAGTGAATGCAGAGAGTCAAATCAAGAAACATAGTGGTCTTTAAGCCACAGGTACTGTGGCTAGCCAGCATATGTGTTAAACCAAATCCTATTTTCCTTAAGCAAAAAACTACTAATTGAAAATAATTTGTAGGCTATCAAATATATATATGTGTGAAAAAGATCAATTAAGAAACATTTGTCACACAGGAGAAAAAAAATGACCTCACAGTGAATACTACCTTATACTTAAAGCAGAAGATGCAAAAATAATACTGATTTATCTAACAGTTTGATTAATTACAGAAAATCCCATACCTTTATTTTATCTAACTCTGATTTAAAAAAAAAAACAACAACAAACCCACAACTTGACATAACCATGTGTTTTCTTTCTTTTATCACTGTAAAGTGCATTTAGTTTTGATCAGTCACAAGCTAACCTACCTCCTCTTTGATCTCCCCACTTTGGCACACATTTTGGTCAGTACCTTTCAAAAATCTTGACTGCATTTGTTCAGGAAAACAACATTCTCTGGAGCAGGCTCTGGCCAGTAAATCAACTGTAGTGCTACTCAGTAGAAGTAATCAACCTCTTAGGCAAGATCTGTCTGTTTCAATATTAGCAATAAAGTATTTATTTGTCTCAAAAATATTTCATTAAAAAAAAAAAATAAAAGGACACTGGTACAATTATTTCCTCAAGTTTGGCTTGCAAACATTTGAATTCAAAATCAGGACAAAGCTAAAATTCCTTTGAATGTGCATTTTTTAATAAAAGCAAACTAATGAAGATACGAGAGGTATGAAATGGTGGCCAGCTGCTCAGTAGCCTCCATTCCTTTTACAAATGTCTAATTATAAGGGCAATGTTTACTAAATATACTGAAAATATATTCCCAAGCTGATGAGGAGTAATTATTCTTACTGATGCCTTTTGAGGGACATTACAGTATTATTAGATTGGAAAATTTGTGACACTGTTGTTCCTTAGTTCCCTTAATTGTGATTTGCATTGCAAAATCTTATAGCTACGAAGTAACTATTTAATCTTTCTTCAAATATAAGCCATTTTATAATTTTCTCATCCTTGGTGTCTTTTTGGTGCCTCCTTTTACCTCTAAACTGTGGGAGACCAATGCTGGCAGCAGCAGCAGCAGCAGCTGGTGGTGCTGACAGGAGTGCAAGAATTGCGAGGTACCTGGGGGCACATCTAAAGGGGTTTCTGTGCCCTGACACCCTTGGGCTCTGTGTGGGGAAGATGCAGCAAAGATGACCAGCTGCTGGAGATCACGAGGATGCTGAGGGATTGTGGCTTCACCAGCCAGACCACCCGCCTCCAGGACCACACCATCAGTCATAATCCCCCTGCAGGGAGCTCAAGCAATGTTGACCACCCAACAGAAAGTTGTGTCCTCTGCATCCCCTGTGGTATTAGCACTGACCAGGACTGATGTAGCTACACAAACAGAGCTCCCAAGGCAACATGCAGCCTTCCAGGTCTCTGGCTGCAAGGTATGCCCAAGGTTTCTACTTCTGTATGAGGGCAGTAGTGAGAATGCCTGTTGAAGGTGTACCCAGGTAGAGGAACTGCTCAGGCATAACTGAGACTTGGTGGGAAGACTCTTGTGACTGGAATGCTGTGACGGGTGGTTATAGGCTCTTCAGGAGAGATAGGCAGGACAAGTGAGGCAGAGGGGTACCACTGTATGTAAAGGAGGGGTTGGACTATACAGTGCTTGCAGCTGGGGATGATATGGTTGAGAGCCTCTGGGTAAGGATTAGGGGAAAAGCTAATAAAATGGGTGGTGTTGTGGCAGTCTACTATAGATCACCCAGACAGGATGGTGACTTTGATGTATTAGTCTGTAAGGAACTAAGGGAAATCTCTAGATCAGCTGCCCTTGTCCTTATAGGCAACTTCAACTCCCCAGATGTTAACTGGGCCTATCATACAGCAGACACAAACAAGTCCAGGAAATTCCTGAAGCACGTTGAAGGTAACTTTTTGATACAGGTCCTAAGGGAGCTGACTAGGAATGGTGGCCTCCTAGTTCTGTTGTTTGTAAATAGGGATGGTCTCATGGGTGATGTGATGATTGGTGGCTGTCTTGGTCACAGTGATCATGAAATGGTTGAGTTTAAAGTCTTTGGCAATATGAGAAAAACTGTCAGCAGAGCTACTACCTTGGAGTTTGGAAGAGGAGACTTCAGGCCGCTCAAGGAACTAGTAAGTATGGTCCCCTGGGAATTGTCTTTCGAGGGTATTGGGTCACTTTTTAAGAGCCATCTTTTAAGAGCACGTGAGCAGGCAATTTCAATGTGTCAGAGGTAAAGCAAGTGGGGCAGAAGGCCAGCTTGGCTGAACAGGGATCTCCTTCTGGAACTTAGGAGCAAAAAGAGAGCATATGGACTTTGGAAGCAAGGTCAGGCTACACAGGAGGACTACAGAGACACTGTTCACCAATCTAGGGAGAAAATTCATATGGCCAAAGCTCAACTGGAGTTGAAGCTGGCCAGTCCTGCGGCAGACAACAAAACAGACTTTTTTCAAGACTGTTAACAGCAAAAGGAGGACTAAAACAAACATTAGTCTGTTACTCGATGAGGTTGGTCACAAATAGGGATGAAGATAACACAGAGACATTTAATGCCATCTTCCCCTCTCTCTTTTACCACAATGATGGGCTCTGGGCCGCCTGGAGCCCTGGGTTGGAAGACTGCAACTGGGGGAGTGATAAGCTCCCAGTTGACTCTGAACTTGTATGGGATTTGCTGCCACAACTGAATACAAATAAGTGTATGGGGATCAATGGGATTCATCCCAGGGTCCTGAAAGCATTGGCTGATGATACTGTAAGATCTCTCTCAGTTATTTGTCAAAGGTTTTGGGAATCTGGAGAGGTCCCAGTCAACTGGAAGCTAGCAAATGTTATTCCAATTTTCAAGAAGGGTAAGCAAGAAGACCCTGGTAATTATAGGCCTGTCAGTCTCACTTTGGTGCCTGGTAAAATTATGGAGCAGATTATTCCAGGAGTTATTGAAAAGCACTTGAAAGACAATGCAGTCATCAGTCATAGCCAACATGGGTGCATGAAGGGAAAGTCATGCCTTACTAACTTAATACCCTTCTTTGACAAGGTTAGTGGACAAAGGGAAGACAGTGGATGTGGTGGGGTTTTTATTGTAGCAAAATGTTTGATACTGTCTCTCACAGTAACCTTCTGGACAAAATGTCCAGCATACAGCTAGACAATATGATGGGTGAACAATTGGCTGAAGGGTAGGGCTCAAAGAGTTGTCGTAAATGGGGTAACATCTGGCTGGTGGCCAGCCACTAGTGGTGTTCCCCAGGGCTCAATTTTAGGGCCAATTCTCTTCAATGGTTTTGTCAGTGACCTGGACACAGGAGTTGAGTGCACACTAAGTTTGCCAAGAGTACTAAATCAGGAGGAGCTGTTGATTCCCTTGAGGGTAGAGAGGCTTTACAGAGAGATCTTGATAGATTAGAGCACTGGGCAATCACCAGCCATGTGAAATTTAAGAAGGACAAATGCTGGGTTCTGCAGGTGTGAGGTGTAATCCTGGATGTACATACAGACTGGGGCACAGGAGCTGGGAGTGCAGCCCTGCAGAAAGGTATCTGGGGGTTTTGGTTGATGGTAAGCTCCATGTGAGTCAACAATATGCCCTGGAGGCCAAATGGGCCAAGCCTATTGTGGGGTGCATTAAGCACAGTATAGCTAACCAGTCGAAAGAAGTGATTGTCCCACTGTACTCAGCATTGGTGCGGCCTCACCTTGATTACTGTATGCAGTTTTGGGCTCCACGATATAAGTAGGATATAAAAATATTAGAGTGTGTCCAAAGGAGGTCAATAAAGGTGGTGAAAGGACTAGAGGGCATGACTTATGAGGAGCAGCTGGGGATACTAGATTTGTTCAGCTTAGAGAAGAGGAGACTGAGGGGTGACCTCATTGCTGCCTACAACTTCCTCATGAGAGTGAGGGAAGACGGAGGTGCTGATCTCTTTTCTCTGGTGTCCCATGACAGGACATGAGGGAACAGCTTAAAGTTGCATCAGGGGAAGTTCAGATTGGATATTAGGAAAATGTTCTTTACCGACAGGGTAGTCAAGCCCTGGAACAAGCTCCCCAGGGAAGTAGTCATGGTCCCAAGCCTGTCGGTGTTCAAGAAGTGTTTGAACAATGCTCTTAGATATATGGCTTAACTTTTAGGTTGCCCTGTGTGGAGTCAGGAGTTGGAATGATCCTCGTGGGTTCCTTCCAGCTCAAGACAGTCTATGATTCTGTGATTCTCTGTTGTATCATTTTGTGTGGGCAGGAGGAGTAATGAGACCTCTATACAGTTATATGTGTAGAACTAACTGTAAAATATACTATCTGGAGCACCACCTCATATTCTAATATTCTCCTATTCTAATAGAAAACCATTCATTTAGTTGCCTTCCCTAGGACTGAGAATATGTCCTGAATTGTTATGTGCCTTTTGGACTACCTTGGAGCAGACAGACAGTATTTTCAGAGAACTAATCACAGTGATTCTAAAGTCATTTTACTGATCTGTAATCACTAATTTAAACCCTATCTTAGTGTTTGTATGGTCAGGTTTATATAGGTAGACATTTCATCTACTATTCTATCGTATATTCAGTACGTAAGATGAAAACCTTCTGCAGTTCTTCAGCCAGCTTTCATTACCCTTATTATTATTTACCATAAATTACTGTGTCCTTTTTCAGGATGTTTACTAATACTTTAAACAACACAGATTACTCTGTAGATCTCTGAGGCACTCCACTGGATTTGATAACATGAGGATGATTGTACTATGTCAGAATAAATGTTTACCCAAGTGCCTGTGTCTTGTCTCCAATAGTGGTCAGTGACGGATGGTTAGGGAAAAGTAGAAGAACAGAGCAAGCATACCCTTCCAACTTCCTCAATCTGAGCATTTACACTTTTCTTTTTCTGCTGTATCTTTGATAAGAGACCAGTTTCTCTAATCTTTTAGTGATCTACAGGCAAATTCCCAACTGTTTCCCATGTATGAGCACCAAAATAAGCTGATATTCTACCTTTTTTGTTCAGTTTAGAGTAGTGAAATCTGTATGTTAATTTTGATTTATTCTTCCACTGTTTTGTCACAGATCTTAAATTACTGTTACTGAGATTTTAAGACAAAAATCTCAATACCACCACTGCCAACAGAACAGCACAAAATTCTGCCATTATCTAAGTAAGTGAATATAAAATCTGTTTTATTACAGCACATAACTGAGGGCACAAATCTAGCACAACACATCATTTGGAATATGGGAATACTGTGTGGATCAATATTTCTGCGTTGCAGCTATTCATCATTCACTTCTGGCATCTGAGATCTGCTCTGCAAATATGAGAGGTGGATTTAATACTATGTTCAGAGGTGCATAGATATTAACTCACCATCAAACTTCTTCAGCACTTTGTGTTGGTTTTTTTTTTGTTTACAGTTTCATATGCTTAGTCAGGGAACAAAACCAATTCAGATGAGTGAATGAGGTCAGATCAGTTGGCCAGTAATAATAGCAATAAGAACAGAAGAGCTGTTATTTTATACTCATATTTAGGCATGGACATTTTAACCTTCAGTTGTACCCCTTCAATGGTATATTACTTGTGGGATTCAAGAGTAACTGCAGAAACCTTCATGACTCAGTCATGTTTCTCCTTCCGACAGCAGTACCTTTACCATAAAAATATATCCTTTCCCCTTCATTTAACACGGGTACAGAATATGTCCATCCTCATGGCTGAATTCAGCTGTTCTATAGTCTGAGGAGGACTTGAAAAATGATGTTTTTCTCCTGTTGTTTGAGTAGAGTACGGTTACCGTTCAAATATTGTTGATGATTGGTCATTTCTAAACTGTCCATTTAAATAGCTTGGTAACTTCGTGTATTGCTGTGTGTTAAGAAGTAAATTATGTGGTACGATACAGGACCACAGTTATGCAGTACTAACAGGACCCTTAACTAAATTGGTCAAGAAAATGTATTACACTCTTTGTAAGTTTGTTTTTGTTATTTTAAGTTATTATATCTACCTCAACTAAAATAAACATTTTGTATGGCTTTCCCTAGACCAAAAGTTCTTTTGAAATGTTCAGATTATCAACAAATTGGCATTCATGACAAAAAATACTTGAAGGACACAGGCCTGTCAGCCTGTAAAGTTGCTCCATGTCCCACTCACCCACCTACATCTCTGTGATGGGATGATGTTTTGTCATAGTAGTCAAGCTATTTTTTATTCCTTTCATCAAGAAGTTTGAGATATTTTGCAATCCAAAATAAAAACTTCTGGCTTTTACTCCAGTTACATAAAAGCTGTATAAATGATTACGGTCATCATTCTAATAACCTTTACACATATACTAAGAGCTTGTTTTTCTTTCAGTCATCTGGTAAGTATGTGTTTATGTCATGTTGATTGTGCAAGTGTTTACGTTTATTTACCTTATGGTTTAGAGGTTGTCACTTGTTATGTTAGTATAGAAATATATAAAATAGATTTTATGGGAGACTTTTGAGTTCTTTGATACTTCTTTCTGTTCCAACTCTAAGACTAAGATTTGTCTAGAATTGTGTGTCTGATGTATTCATTTTAACAGTTGTCTCTGAGGTTAGAAAAACATGTCAGTATTGAGTTTCTCAAGGTTACTTTCCTATCAGTATTTTTTACTGTTACTTTTCAGTTAGTATTTTTTCGTGTCTAATTTCAGTGGAGGAAGAGATAGAAATAGAAAGATCGTTATCACAATACAAAATCTGTTATCTTTTTTCCCAGCTCAGGGAAGCAACCCTAATTGTTTTAAACTTATTTTATATGTATTTAATCTTTTAATTCTTCCAATATTACATATAATAATTCAAGAGAGTTATATTTTGTTTAAGTATTTCTTTTCAGAGACTTTGTATGCTTTGGTATCAATCAAACTGTGGTCAATAGTCAACATGGCCCTCTGCTGCCTTCTCCTCCCTGCTGACCCCTGGAAAAGAAACCAAAGGATTTCGCACTTAGTATCCTCATTTTAATCACCCCCAACCTTCAAATAATGGCAAACAAACAAAACTTTAGGGGTTTTTGGTCTTTTTTTCTGTAACTAAGATTTTTATTAATACATTATATCTACTAGTTTGATTACTGTATATGATAATTTCAAATAATTTATCATTATTTTTACCATTTCAAGTTCTGCAGTTAGGTTTGCATCCATCTTCCATAAGGTGTAATAGTCACACTGTTGCCCAAATTCTACCCTGCTTTCAGATGATTTCTCCAACGTGGCAAGGAATGTTATTTACAGGTTAAGTGTGCTGAATGAATGTTGGCATATTATTATTTGGTATTATTAGACTTGGTAATGCAGTCTTGAAATTATTTTCAGTGTGAAATAATTACTTGTTTAATACTGATGAATATTATTTCAAAAAAGCAAGGAGAACAGCAAATAGAAGGCTTCTGAGCAGCTGCATATTTTTAGTTGATTTGTATTGCTGTTGTTCACAGAGAAGTTACTAAGTTTAAGAGCTATACTAGCAATTATTATTATTATTTAATCTTGTATGAGACCATGTCTAGTTTGAGGTTAATGAAGCATATGTCTGTCTCTGCTGAAATGATTATACACTTCCACTTCATAGTTTACTGTTATATTATTAAGTAATGCATGACATGCAATGAGTAATTGCCGTAATTCACTTTTACTGAATCTTTGTCTTTAGCTAAATTATGACCGTACCCAATTTAGTCTCAGTCCACTTTCTGCATTTGAAGCACTGGTTTAATGACTCAGACTTTTATCTTCTCATTGTATAGCCCTCTTCAATATAGCTCAAAATTATCCAAATTTCTAATTATTATTAATTTTCCTCCAGAATTAAACAGTAACTGACCACATCCTTTTTTTTTACTGGGGCAGTGAGAAGAATTTTCTAAAACGCTATTGATAATGTCTCTTTCTAGACCTTAATATTGTAAGCTTCACTTTAGCTTCTCTTAATGTCAATCCTGAGTAAATAAGTGGAAAGACCAGCAGAGTAGAGAATGGCATGACTGTTGCTGATCAAGAGGAAAAAAATGCCCAAAGCATTCAGAAAATAATAATGTATTGGGTAGAAAATGGGTGGGGCTATCCGTTATCATGGATGAAGCTGATCTAGTTCAGTGCATCTTCCTTAGTAATAACTTTGTTGAACCAAGTGATGTATAGTAAAAATCACAAGGCTGATCAAAGCAGTATATCTGAACTGCAAGGTTTACTTAGTGAAAAGTGCTGCTGATAGCTGACTTAGGAAGAATCATATTTAAAAATGACAATATGAAATATAAAAAGTAATTCAAATGATCTTAAGTAACAAGTCAGTCTACTTGAGATTTATCTAATCTTTATCAGAAGTCAACCATTGCCACTATCATGGCCTACAAATCAACAAGAAATTAGAAGAAAAAATGCCCAAATGTTTCTCTAACAATTGCATCAAAAGGGAAATGAAGAAAGCAAGTGTTCTATCATGATTATAGGAAAATTTCTATAGCTAGAGATAAGCATGACTTTTATTGCTTTTATTTTGCATTAAGGGGTGATATCTAATACAGAAAGTAAATATAAGGTGAGAAAAGGCAAAACTAGAAACATTATGTAAAGGCCTGATCCAGAAATAAAAGGACCACTAACACAAGCTTGCATCAGGAAAAGTGTTCAGTACCCACTCTTGAGTTCGAAGATTCCACTCCTATGGCTTCCACTAATGAGCTGGGGTGGGGGGGAAGTTCTTTTGAAATATAAACAATCTAATAGGGAGATTTGTCACAGTGTTATATATATATATTTCTCTTCAGAAATTTTTACTATTCAGCCATGGCTTGTCTTGACAATGAGACCAAGTGAAGCATTTGCTCTTTGTTTATTCCCATTCTTTGCAAATGATCAATATTTATAAGTATGAAAACTTGTGGAAAAGAAATTTCCATTTTTAAATTCAATACTCATTAGTACTAGGTTTTAGGTCTGCAAATGCATGTTAAACTGTTTCACAAAACTGCTGTGTAAAAGGAAGGAACCAGAAGAAGATTTTTCTGATCTATCGATCACAGCTAAACCACACAGCTCAAAGATCAAATACTCACTATTTCAATTTGAGTAACAGAAACCAGAAATCACTGAATAACTTCTGATTACAAATGTGAAGAGATGCATCTGGTCATGAAAATTCTTTAAATGGGAAAAGAGATTGAATTTGTAGAATAAATCACTGTGAATTATCCACCTGCTTCTCTCTGCAAGCATAGTAATGTCTACCTTAAATATTTTTTTCCTGGCACTTTTTTTCCCAAATGCTTCCATGAGCTGGAAATACATAAATGAAATGGCTTGCATTGATCTGAACTCAGCCTATTTTATAGCTATAAATAATCTATATGAAAACAAATACATCACAAATTCTAGATGAGAATAAGAGCGTACTGGAGGAAAACACCACCCTTTTTTATATTCTGAAGAGTATGTTCATGTTACAATTGTACAGAAGTACAGCTGGGCAGAAAATTTTGCATTTTTTCTTCCTGTAAATGATGTCCACAAAAAATAAGTATTTCAATATTTCAATATCAGAAGTTTCCATCCGTTATTTCATGAGTACAGCTGTGTGCCTTATAGAAAATGCACCACACCCACATTCTCTTACAAGTGCAAACTCTCCTGAGACAACAGACTTCATGAGATGTTTTGCCTATATCTCAGGGTGCCTAACCTGTGGCCAGCTGGGATAGTTCTTCAAATATGCTGCCGACATATCTCACATTTTCATGCCCTTCTCTTAGTAGTTCATAGGTACACCTTCACGATATGTTGGAAGAAAGAGTGTATAGGCCTCTAGACGAAAATGTGTATTTCTTGAGGGCTGCTTCTACTGACAAATATATCAACTTTGGTCATTAGAAAAATGTCGTGGTTTAACCCCAGTCAGCAACTAAGCACCATGCAGCCGCTTCCCCCTCCCCCCTCCCAGTGGGGTGAGGAGGAGGAAAGGAAAAAAAACAAAGTAAAACTCTTGGGTTGAGATAAGAACAGTTTAATAACTAAAGTAAAATATAATACTAACAATAGTAATAATGAAATATAATGATAATAATAGTAATGAAAAGGAATATAACAAAAAAAGGAAGGGCAGGGGGAAGAAAAAAAACCAGTGATGCACAATGCAATTGCTCACCACCCGCTGACCAATGCCCAGTTAGTTCCCGAGCCTCAATCCACGCCTTCCGGCCAACTCCCCCGAGTTTATATACTGGAAATTTGGGGACTGAACCCGCGACCTTTTTGCGTTATTAGCACCACGCTCTAACCAACTGAGCTAACCACTGGGCATGACGTTCCATGGTATGGAATACCCCTTTGGCTAGTTCAGGTCAGCTGCCCCAGCTATGCTCCCTCCCAGCTTCTTGCACACCTGCTTGCTGGCAGAGCATGGGAAACTGACAAGTCCTTGGCTTAAGATAAGCGCTACTTAGCAACAACTAAAACATCAGAGTGTTATCAACATCATTCTCACACTAAATCCAAACAAAGCACTGTACCAGCTACTAAGAAGAGAGTTAACTCTGTCCCAGCCGAAACCAGGACAAAAAAGAAGTGGCTGGGAACTGCAAGAACTGTTTCAATACCTCTAGCCAACTCCCAGTGAATGCTTTCTTGGGTCCTCTCAGGATCAGTGGAGTTTCAAGCACTGTGGAATTTATCTATACAATGTGTCCAGCCACACACTAGGGAACACTTTCTGCAGTGCATTCTGGAAAGTGTTGTCTGTTGGACAACCCTTATCAGAGATGACAAAGGAGAAGGGAGGCACTTAGCTTGTGGAAGCCATGAAGCATCACCACTGTTCACAAGTACTGTGGATTTGGTTAGGGAGAGGAAGCAGAGCTATGGCTACAAAGTTTTGCAAGGCTTCATGACTTGTTACATCCTTATCATCTTCAGAGGCTTCTTAAATGAACAGTACGGACATATAATTGTAAATGAACACATGTTCATACCAGTTTAGCTTAGCATGTTTTATTTTGCAACTGCATGTCTAAAAGCAAACACATAATCAATTATTACAGCTCTGTAGATGGGTGGTAACACTTTTAGCTGTGTTAATTCTGAAGTTGTTAATATTTTGTTTAAGAAATATTTAAAAAGTAAAGAAAACCAAACCAGAAAAACTATTAGTTTTGTAGTCATTCTTGGAAACCCCTGAGATCTACGGTTAGTCATTGGCCTGTCTTCTTAATCTCATTAAAAGGAAAGCATTTTTGTCTTGGAATTCATATATTAAGTATGATTTTATCCATATGGGTGTTGATGGTGCATTCATGTTCTGTTTTGATTGATCAATATGTCCCATGAGATTCTAGGAAGAGTGGCATGAGAATATTAATAAGCAGTTTTGAAATCTTGGACAACTTTGTAAAAAAAAGCCATAAAAGACTTATCAGTCACTGTAGGTGTAATTGGAACAATTTGTAGCAGCATGTGATATAGGCTTCTAACACCATAGCTTGTCTCTTGCACTTAAAAGTCCAAAGCACATGAATCTCAGCACATGAAATGCAGCTGTGAGAAATTTCTAAATAATTCACATCTCAGCCTGAGTTCATGAAGCAGGATTTACTCATCTAATTTTCATGTTCTTTGATTTGTTTGATCAGAAGAAATGGAAATCAGCAAAGAACTTTAGCAAAATCTGTTGAGACTCGAGCTTTATACCTGTTGTATAAGATCGTGATTTTGAAATTTACTGTGGAATAAATATTTACTTTGGTGAATGCATGCACCTGGTTAGATTACACTGCATGTACGTTTAATAATGCAACACCTAAACACCTGAAAAACCATAAATCCTTTGCTTATGCTCAAAGACTTGCAAGACTTAAGCCACATGCTAGCATATACAGGTATGCAGATTTGGATGTTGTGAAAGGATAGAAACTAGAATTGGATTTAGCAGATCTGTGTGAGCAGACCTGTTCCCATAACTACCTGAGGAACTTGCTTAGGACAACCTTTTCAAAGGCAGTTGATAACTTAGGACCATAAATATCAGTGAAAATCAATGGGATTTTGACCCCAACTAGACTCAGGATAAAACTTTCTGAAGCATTTGCTTTCTCTGCCTCAATTCACCTTAGGGATAAAACCATTCCCGCTTGAAGCCAGAGCTTATGTTTTCTTTTCCCCTCTTTCATTTAAATTAAGTTATAATATCAAGCTATTTCTATGCTATATAGATTACTATTCCAGCTTCAGTCATGCAATCTACTAATTGGGCAGTGTGCAAGTACCTGCATTATTTTATTCAAGCCAATATAGAAATACAAATGAAAAAAATGCCACGTACAACTCTGAGAGACTATATTTAAATCTTTAGTGTAGCTTTCGGTACTACTGAAATCAGTTTCAGGTCTGCCATTGTTTTTTATGTAACTAGGATTTATCTCACTGTAGGAATGAACTTTGTAGAATCAGCCATGCTTTGTAAATCAGTTAAGTATTAAGGAAAGCTTCAGGAAAACAGTAAGAAATTGTACCTCCTTAGGCTAGGGTAGCAACAAAGCTGATCTTAGAAGGATTTTTCAATCAGCCAAACTCAAATATCTTTTCTAAAATAATTCTGTTCTGTGGAATGATGATTTACACCAAAAAGTCTTCCACTTAAGGTGGGTGGGCAGTACCGGAAAATGAGTCATGATTTAAATGTTGGACCTCCATGTGAAAGAGGACAGAAGAAACAGTCCTTAGCACAAACTGTCAATGACATATGAATAAACACTCAATAAGGTGAAACAAAATTTATGCCTTTTGCTTACAGAAAAGAGGAAACCACTAGTTGAAGTCCCAGCAAATTGGTGATAAAAATGCATAAATAAAAGTAAAAACTCCCTCTCATTCTATTTAGCTCTTATTTTTCTGAAATAGGTATTCAAACTAAATGGAAAGAAGAGCTGTTTTTTGGCTAGATTGCTTTATAAAAGAAAATGTTACAAACTGGCTTTTATGATCACTCTTTTTTGTGATTTCTAAACTGTAGACTCTAGTAAGTGTCACAGGATGAGTCACAAACTGTTTAAAGTGATGAAATTTCTATATTGAGAACCAAAATGTTGCTAGTACTATTTGGACCTGATTCGGCACTAGAGGAATTAGAAAAACTGTACAAAACGCCTCAAATATTGCAGATGAAATGCACGTGGCTTACAGTTGCAAAAGGTCATGGTTTATTGTTTGATGTAATTGTGTCCTTTTCTTATGAAAGCTTTTCCAGAGATGGTGAATTAATAGAAGAAATGGAATAAGTACGAAATTCATTGCTATGCAGGTGAAGCGTAAAATACCTTTCACCAGTTCCTTAAGTTTAAGAGGTCATTTTCACACTTGTAGGCCAATTTTAGTTCTATTGGCATAAATAGTTGCTTTACCACTAACTCTATCAGGAACAGAACTGGACATTTCAAAATGTTTTGTTATTAGAGAAGGTCTTCAAATATTATCCAAAGTTTATGTTACTGGAAGAAGGTAAGTTCACAGTTAATAATAAAATTCATAATTCAACCACCAATATTTGTACTTAAGATTAGGTCAGAAACTGTGTTTATGATTTGCATTTTCAGACCCAGTAGACTTACTGTATAAATTAATCTTTAAGTTTTTGTTTTTCATTCTCTGCTCCTTTTCCTGATATATCTGAGTGGAACTGGTACAACTTAACTCTTAGTTAATGCAAGGATTATTCGTGGTAAGGAATTGAAGAGCAAAAATTCATCCATGCAACTGAGCTAACTATTGTTGCCTTGTTAAAAATCTACAAAATGGTAACCTAAACTCAATATTTTCTGTATTGTTGTGTTGGTTTGTGTATTGGGGGAGGGGTTACAGGGGTGGCTCCTGTCAGAAGCTGCTAGAAGCTTCCCCAGCTCCAAACTCGGACCCGCCTCTGGCCAAGGCTGAGCCTGTCAGGAAGGTTGGTAGTGCCTCTGTGATAGCGTATTTAAGAAGGGGAAAAAGACTCCTGGGGAGAGAGTAAGATGGAGGAGGAAGAAGAAGAAGAGGAAGAAGAAGAGCTACAGTAAAAAAAGGAGGAGAGGAAGAAGAAGATGGGAGAAGAAAAAGAGGAGCTACAGTGAGGAGAGGAGTGGGATGTGAGAGAAACAACCACGCACACACTGAGGTCAGCGAAGAAGGAGAGGGAGGAGGTACACTGGAGCAGAGATTCCCCTGCAGCCCATGGTGAGATGGCAGGCTCTCCCCCTGCAGCCCATGAAGAGTTAACGGTGGAGCAGAGATTCCCCTGCAGCCTGTGGAGGACCCCAGGCCAGAGCAGGTGGCTGGGCCCAGTAAAGGCTGTGACTCTGTGGGAGATCCCATGCTGGAGCAGTTTGCAGAGGACTGCAATGCATGGAAAGGACTTGAGTTGGAGAAACTCATGGAGGGCTGACCCTTGTGAGAGGGACCCACGCTGGAACAAGGGAAGAGTGTGAGGAGCCTTCCCCCTGGGGAAGGAGTGGCAGAGTCAATGTGGGACGAGCTGACTGCAACCCCCACTACCACCCTCCTGCACCGCTGGTGGGGAGGAGGTAGAGGAATCGGGAGCAAAGCTGAGCCTGGGAAGAAAGGAGGGGCGGGGGGAAGGTGTGTTTCTAAGATATGGTTCTATTTCTCATCATCCTACTCTGATTTGGTTGTTAACAAATTAAATCGGTTTATATTTCCCCCAAAATCGAGTCTGCTTTGCCTGTGACAATAAGTGGTGAGTGATCCCTTCCTGTCCTTGTCTCGACCCACGAGCTTTTTGTTGTATTTTCTCTTCCCCATCCCACTGCAGGGGAGGAGTGAGCGAGTGGCTGTGTGGTGCTTTGTGGCCAGCTGGGCTTAAGCCATGACAATTGTGGCTTGAGTAAGAGTTGATAAAGCATTTAAAATTGCTTTTTAAAAAGTTGTTACATTAGAACCATATTGACACCGGACAGAAGACAGTTTAACTTGCATTAGTGGCATGAGGACTCTGAAATAATATCTGATTGTGTCTGTCCTCTTGAATTACTGGAGGAAATCAGTTTAGCTTAAGATTTTTTTTACTTGAATGCAGGTAAAAAAGATAAGTTTCTTGACTAAATTGTATGGAAGCAGGATGTAGGGGTGCTGCTTCAGGCAAAACTGCATGGCAATGTAAGAACGAACAGCATAAGGATTGTTTAGGTAAGAGCTTGAAGATCTTGGATTTCACCTAGTTTATGAATCTTAATTTGTCCAAATTCCAAGTCAGTCCTCGTTCCTGAGCAGGTCCACGCATACAGTATAGAAGTAGGGATATTGCAAACTTCTGTTCTGGAAAGTAGCTTTGCAGAAAATGACCTGGAGGTCCTGATGGACACAAAGTTGAATATGAGGTAGTAGTGTGACCTCACAGTGAAAGAGGGCTAATGGTATCCTGGGCTCCTTTAGGCAAAGCCTAAAGGTCAAGGGAGGTGATCCTTCCCCTGTACTCAGCACTGGTGAGGCCACACCTGGAGTGCTGGGTCCAATTCTGGGCTCTCCAGTTCAAGAGAGATAGAGGTACTGCAGGAAGTCTGGCAAAGGGTCACTAAAATGGTTAAGGGACTCAAGCGTCTCTCATACAAGGAAAAGCTGAGAGAGCTGGGACTGTCCAGCCTAGAGAAGAGAAGGATCTGGGGGGATCTTATCCATGTACACAAGTACCTGAAGGGAAGGTGAAAAGAAGACGGAGCCAGGCTTTTTCAGTGCTGCCCAGTGACAGAATCAGAGGCAATGGGCACAAACTGAAACACAGGAGGTTCCCTCTGAACATCAGGAAATACTTTTTCAGCGTGAGGGCGACTGAGCACTGGCGCAGGTTGCCCAAAGAGGTTGTGGAGTCTCCATCCTTGGAGATATTTGAAAGCCATCTGGACATGGTCCTGGGCACCCAGCTCTAGGTGACCCTGCTTGAGTGGGGCGGATTGGACAAGATGACCTCCAAGAGGTCCCTTCCAACCTCAACCATCCTGTGATTCTGGGATTCTATGAGACAGGTAGATGTCCTGAGTGAATGTTAGGTAGTTGTTGAGCGGTGATCCCAGCTTCACTCCAATATACATCTAGGCTGCCAGCTCTTCAGGGTAGTGATGAAACCATTTTATTTTATTTTATTTTATTTTATTTTATTTTATTTTATGATGTCATTCTATAAATATTGTCTTAGCCATAGGATTGTTCTGTAGACATGTTGTCTGCACACTGATTTGTGAAAGAAGAAATGGGCCCTACATAAATGAAGCAGGCAAGGAATTGTAGCAATGTCAGGTCTATTCCCAAATCAGAAGTAGAGCAGTCTTGTCCTAATTAATTAAAGAGAAGGTCTCCCATACCTATTCCCTCCAGTTACTTTGCATGTAGAAAGCTTGATCAGCTGCTGCTGCTAACAAAGTGATCAAGATACATGAGGTGGTAGGAAGAGTTGAAGTCAAGTCCTGAAACATCTGTTTGGGTCCAGTCCTATTACACCAGAAAGAGAAGTAGAATAAGGCCAGTCCCTCCATCCTACCTCAGCCTCTCCCTATGTGAGAAGCAGCTGTATCTCCAATATGTCCTTATGACACTATGAGATCTAATCCTCAGCTGCAGAGGAACAGTGTTAAGTGAAGTTGAGGAATTAGCCCTACACAGGAAATCTGTACCAGCTTACTGCTCACCATTGTTGGGAACGGGAAAAGGAATGAATGGAAAACCTGCTTATTTGTGGGCTTTGGCAAGTATTTTCTGTTGCTTTTATTTAAAATATTAGAGTGAAAGGATAATGGCATTTTTCTATTACTTTCTGATTCATATCTAAATTTTTACTAATTCTACTAACTTCATTGTATCTCATAAATCATGTTATTCTTATTTGGGTCTGTGGCTTTCTATGTCATTATAATAATCTTTCTACATCATTATAATAATCTATTAAGGTGTTTTAAAGAAAGTCTTCTGTCATAAAAAAATTCCTGAATTACACTGAGCTGAATCAACGTATCTGTGTAAAAAGACTGTGTATGCAATGACAGTACACAACAGCCACATAGTTACATTTAGAGATATAGCATAGTGATACAGTCCAGTGACCTATGCTGTAGAACGTTCTATATTTTAGAAATTAAGTGGTAGGGGGAATATTTACTTATTTATGTATGTATTTATTTTTAATGCCAGAAGAAGAAGAAGAAATAAAAGGCTTGATCATATCAGACTCTCTGAATGTATGTGTCTTTCACAGAAGTATTAGTAATTTGGCTCAGTGGATGATGATGGAGCTTTTTCAAAGCACTGAAGGATGTTCAGTCTGGCAGATACATTTACGCTGTGACCAACAATATCACAAAATATTCTATGATGCTAGCAATTTCAGAAAAGTTACAGTGTGTCAGCAAATGGAATAATATGACATTATTTGAACAATATTTTTCATAAGGCACTAAACAAATGGTTTCATTTCAAAAATAGTTATCTGTATGGAAATAGATTGGGTAACAGTGTACCTAATATGTCAAATGATATGGCTTAATATCATGTGCTATGTAACAATGAGTCAAGTTCCTTGCTGGAACTGGGTTCCAGTTTCTTTGGAAAAACATTTTTCTCTTGTGTCCAGGTATGTCTGTTGATATACCTGGATCTTTTCTCATAAGATCTCTTTCAGAATTTTTGGACAGCTTTCAGAATCAACATCACTATTGTAGCATCTTTCCAGGAAGTGGATAATCTGTTTGGATAAATGCAAACTGCATATATGACTAATTCATGCTGTAATCACAACGATGAATCTTTCTCATTTCAACTGAACATACACATCATTGAAAATACAGAGGGTGGGAACACAGTGGGTGGAAGACAAAGCACTTCCAACATTAAGCCTCTTACTTGCTGTTCAGTATATTGAAATATGAAAAAAAATGGTTTCAAAGAAAAGAAGTATTATGCAAAAGTTTTGTTATGCTTTAATAAACTTTGGGTGGCATGGTTAAAAACAGCCTCATATGTAGACACAATTTTCATATGCCCAAATGACTTTTAGCTAAAATTATACCAGAGTGCATAATTACATAATAGCTGCAAAACCAGCAGGCTGTAAGACCATAATTTAACTGTAGATGGAGAGATTAAGTAGAAAATTTGTGTAAGTATCTGCTAACATGGTTTAGAAATATACTATTCTTTGGAATACTTGACTACATTAAGAAACAAAGAAACAAACTATTTCATTAATCTTTTGTTCTTGTGTTACACACTGATGTTAATATAAAGTCATACTTAAAATAAACTGCTCAAGTTGTATCTATGCCAGTATTATGAAAAAATCTCAGTATTGCACGTGGCCGAAACATTTAATAGTGGTTTGTGCCCTTATCTCCCTTTTTTTCTTAATTCTCCCAAATGACTTGCTCAAGGTTCTTTCTTTTTCCTTATTCTCCTCTTCTTCCCTTAGTGCAGATCTCTTACTTTCACCTGTAATAGTGACTTCATTTCTCAATGAAGTAGATTCTCATGGATTTAAGTAGCATATGTTGTGGGCTTGTTCTATTACCTGTTTAATTTCCAGGAGCATGCAATAGTTCTTTCTCATTTTCCTTTCTTTTCCTTTTGTTGTTGTGAACCTTATTGTCTCCTAGAAGTTTTAACTTTATAAATGGTGATTAATTAAAGTCAGGATCAGAATGTAGACCTGCTATGAGATTTTAATCCAACAGCACAAAAGATGGTAAAGAACAGAGGAAAGAGTTTCTAATCAAGTGAGATCACTCTGCAATACTTTCTGAGCTCACTAAACCAGAACATGCCCCCCCCTACCCCCCAAACTATTCAGTCTTACTTAGTCCACATGCTATTTCCAAAAAATTCTTGGGCTTAGGGATAACAGATCAGTCCTCAAAATAATTCCCTCAAATGAGAATTCATAAAGTACAGACAGTGCCATGTTTAACAAAGTTGTTATAATTCAGCTTTCAGTCTCATTTTAAGCACTATAGACTGATGAATTTCGAGTTAGTGACCTGAGCGAGTGAAGTTATTATAAGGATAACTTTAATTCTTGTTAATGCCTACCTAACAATGAGTTAGCCTATCTGGACACAAACACAAGTTGAGAGTTGTGTAGAAGCCTTTTCTCCATTTCTTGCCTCACTACTCAGAGTGGGAGAAGTCACAATTTCTTCCTGATACAGAGTACTGGAAACTGAAGAACTTCCTGTTTAATTTTTTAACGTTTCAGTCTGTTTTCAGCTTACTGTTGTTACCACTGTGTCTATTACTATGTTTTTATCTCTAAACTAATAATTTCCAGAAGATCTCTCTCTTCTTCCCAATTCATCCCTCCATCATAATTTTTCTATTGTCTCCCTAGAGCTATGTGATATTAGTTGCTACTGTTTTCCTATTACGAATTGTGAATTCCCTGAAACAATGACCATGAATGAGATTTTAACAGCCAACAGGGATTCACAAAGTTCAATGCAAGTCCTGTAGTTAGTATATCTTTTTATATATTTATGTTGTGTAATACAGTATTGGTGCTTTCTACAGAATATGTACTGATTACTGCCTTACGTGACCACGTAGCTCTCAATAATGAGACATATTACTTTGTAGAAAAATTTATTAATATGTAGACTTATATTTAATAGAGACATTTTTATATCTATAAATTTAGTATTCCATAATCATATCATATTTACTCATTAAAAGGTAATAATATTACATTTTACAATACCTAGGAATGGACATTAAGTATATGGTAGCATAATTTTGTATAAGACACTGAAAGGTATATAATAATAATAATAACAATAACAACAACAACAACAACAACAATAATAATAATAATAATAATAATAATGTGCCGTACTTTTAGGATTCTTTGAGCTACTGCAGAAATAATTTCAGTATGTGTGTTAATGAACACTTTATTTAATATTTATTTTTTTATAAACAAAAAATGTGGCAAGGAAAATGTCAGTGGCTTGTGCACAGAACATATAGCAATAAAACTCAGTTATGGGTTTCAATAGTGGATCATAGCCTTAAATTTCTGTACTTGTTTAACTACAAGTAATGGCTCATTTCCTGTTACGTCCATGTGTTACTGCTCTTCTATTCTCTCTCACTCTAAATTTTCTGTTTTCTAAGGTCTTTTGAAATTACTCTAACAATGCCATTTACTCCTTCACACTAAACATGCAGCCATCACCAGGACATAGTAAAAAAAGCTAAGTATTGGGGATCAGTATTCAACAATTTATAGAAAAAGAAAGTAACATCTTAACAGAGAACTTCTTAGTGTCTCTCTCATTGAATATTCATTTGCTCAGCTATTTTAGTCCAAGTTGTGGAACTCTTATATTGGTGAATTTACAATAACCTGAGAAAATACTTTCATTTAAAAAAATAAATAAATCAGCCTTTCTGTAAGTTTTTAGGCAATTTTCTTGGGACTTCTGCAACAAAAATAGTGCTAGGTAACATCTTTTAGAATACCATCTCTTGCCAAATCAAATATCAGAAAATTTCTAAGCATATTAATTTTTAGGCATTCATCTTTGCCAATTAAATTTATAATCCCATCAGAAATGATTCAGGTTTATTTGACAAAAGTTTGTGTGGTAGGAATTACGTTTCAATCTTTGACATCTCCATCAGTTCTTTGTAATCTTTCTATTATTTTGTGCATGACTGATTTCTTGTTAACAGGTTTACAGTTTCTTGTGCCTTTTAATATAAATACAATATTGGTAATTTGCCTCAGTTATGGAATCTCCCTGATGTTCAAGAATTTTTAAAATTATTTGTCACCTACACCATTAATTAGTGCTTGATGAGTTCTTGAAGGGTAGTTGCTGGACCTCCTGATAAAACGGTGCTACTGTGTAATCCATCTTAGCCACCACCTCCCTCGGTTCCTTGTGGCCTTTAAAATACTAAGCATATATAAGCATATCAGTTTGCTTCCAAATACACAAAGCATCTGTTGGATTTGCCTACTGTTTCAGGTTTCTGAATAATTTTATTTGTTCAAATCCAGCATGCCTTTCACACTCTAAGTAGTCTCCTTGGTCTAGATCTCCACTGTCTTAAAGTGCTGATTACACATTTCAGAAGAGGTGAGACTTTGGACCCTTTGCATTTTTTTAAGTATTTTGAAATACTTAAATGACTAATATCCTCCTTATTATTCTTCCTACTGTCATGTATTTGCTCATATTCCTTTAGTTTTCTACTTGCTTTTCAACAGTTTTCAACCCAGAATTTAAAATTGATTGCAAACTACTTTATTATTGCTTTCCTTTTCTAGTTACTGCCTTTGTCACTGAACTAGGATGACATTTTAGCTCTACCTGCCTTCTTGATTTTGGACTTTTCTGGCCATCCAACATACTTTTTTAAAAGAACTCTTAAAGTTCTTGTATTTCTACCTCTGATTTCTTTTGAACAATAATTTCATCCTCAGTGTTACAAAGCAGTTTTTCTGAAGCCCCAATTTTTAATATGTGTGTGTGTCTCTGTATGTAAGGTTTTGCATTGCTTTTCAGCTGTTTCGCACTGTCATCTGCTTGCTCGTAATGAATGTAATCACACCATGACTATCACTGATCTCTAGTCAATACTGTCTTCTCTTTCAGTGATTAATTCAAGTGCTAATGTGTAGTATCTCTTGAGATATTATTAAAGCAGGAAGCCTCACAAAAGAAAAAATTGTAAAAGAGAACAGCTGAAAGAAAAAAAGTAAAATTGTACTTAATTGTGTCACAGTCTTTCAGCCTAATTGCAGCATTAGTTGATACCATTTAATTAAATGAAACGATAGAAGAGATCTGAGATGTTAAAATGGAATTGTAATTATGCATAAATGGGAACACTCTTTTAAAAGGGTTATAGTGGACAAGCATATGATATATATATGAAATGTATTCAGATAAGAATATTAAAAAGCAAACTTTTCAAAAGGAAAATTTTGTGAAATTACATCTGTTCTGTAATTTCAAGTATTGGGAACAACAAACTGGGGGAAGTTCTACTATATGAAAATTTAAGCACTGCTGTTAATTCTTGAGTATCTCCATAAGATTAAAATGTCTTTTCACTAGTAGATTAGAAGATTTCTTTCTGTGTATCACAGAATCATCTGTGATTATATGGCTGTAGTTTAGAGCCCACATATAGAGGAAAATTATTGTGCAGCAGTTGCAAAGTCTGGAAATCTCCTAATCTTGAAACTATTTTCAGTTGCCAGAGGTCTACACCTGCACTAAAATCTGAAGCTATTTCTCTGTTGATACTTGCTAATCATGCAGGGCAACCAAAAGCAATCTCAAAAGGTGGAGACTGTATTAAAACTGAATAAATGCGTAGCCCGTATTACAATATGGTCTGAGAAAAAGCTTGAGGTAATTAAGAACTCCTGTGCAGGAGGAAAGAAAGGAAAACTCTAAAATTCTCCTCGCAGGGCAATTTTGACTGGGAAAGCAAGGCTTGAGCTTTATGTTTTTCGTATTTTAATGAAAAGTCACGGTATAGAAAATAATGTCTCCTCATAAAATTTTACAGGGAAAGATCTCTGCAAACACTTAGGTTTTAATAGCATTTTTTTTCTGGCACACTGCCACTGCTTTGATTTTGGTTTAGTATATAAAACAAGCATCGATAAATAATGGAGGAAGGCCAGGATTTGTGAATTCTTTTACTACCATTTTATGAAGTGCTTTGTTTATTTGGAAGCTAAGAGTGCAGAGATTACCTCCTACTTTATAGGACTGAATCCCATGGAAAAACTGAATACCTACTTACTAGGTTTCATCTGTCCCTTGGCAAATTATACCTAGATAATTGAAGTACATCAGGTGGAAAAATTCACATGCACTGGAAAGGAAAATAGTTTACTTACCTGCACAAAATAAAAGCTACTTTACACACTGAATTCTGTTGCCGGTCCTATCTGTAACTCAGGCTTTGCAGGCATGAAAACTGACAATCTTTTCTGCCAGCTAGGTAGTAAACTGTGAGAATCTGTAACTAAGGGTGTCCCTGATATTTTTTCTTTTTTTTTTTTTTTGAAAATGCACTGTTTCTTCCTCCGGTGTGGTCAGCCCCACAACATTGAGCTTGACAGGGCAGTAAAGCCACTGTTCAGAGTCACTCAAGGTGGGAAGTGTGTGTCAGTTTTAAATTAAAATGCCAGAAAGATAACATGAGTTACTGTTTGTTGTACATGAGAGACTAACTTCACCGTTACTAAATCATTCTTTGCTCTGCCCTTATATGTTGAAACAGAAAAAAAATATGGACTGTAGGGGGAGAAATCTCAAAGTAGCAAAATTTTTATTTTTTATTTTATCCTCTCTCTGTGTAAAACAGCAAAATGTATTTCCATTCAGAGCAACAGTGTCTGCTCATTAGTAGCTAGCATGAAAGAAAAAACAATTAGCAACCCCTTCCTTCTCCAGCTCCTTCTCTGTTTTAAAACTAGCACTTAGACTGTTCTTGCTCCCATTTTCATTTTCAAAAGCCACCAATGGTGCTACCTCTCCTGACAGACTTGCATCCTTTTGTGCAACTCTGCCATGTAGATATTTTATTTTAAATTTTTAATATGAGTTTGGAATAGCTGAATTTGATCATATGTTGAAATCAACACCCTTGCAAGGCCAGACTTCCATTAACTCAATGGAAAGCTTAATCATTCCATTGCTTGTTAAGAGAAATTCAGATTTCACTATTAATCTACCAGCAAAGCTCTGGAAAAGATAAGGTACAGTTTGCACTGGCAGATGTGTTGTAGCAGTCGTCTATTTCTAAAACAATAAAAGATACTTTAAAAATGAGTTTATGATCCCCTGAGAAAAACACTTACTAAGGTTATGTGTGAGTTAGGCACTGTCTTCCACTAAGTAACCTTAGGGGATGGTACCAGGTTAAGGAAGATAAAATCTGTACCTAATAAAAAAACATTGACAGACTTATTCATGTCACGTCTTTCTTTTCATATGAAGGCATTCATTTATTGACAATAAAATGCATTATTTAAATATGTCCATGTAGAAAGAAACAAATGTTTTGCTCCAATGGAAAACTGATCCTGAATCTCTTTCTTAAAAGCCAATTTTGAAACAACTTGAAATACAGTTAAAATGAATACCTGAAACTTCAGTTTAAATTTTTCTGTTGGGATCTCTTATTTGTGAGGAGCACTTAGAAAAACTAAAACCAGCTATTGCAGCATAGCAGTAGACTGAAAATGGGTTTCTGTTCACAGTGAATTAATTACAAATTTTATTTTATGTATTTATGATGCATAAACTGAAATTGTTATTGTCTAGTGAAGGAATTAATTAATTTATTTCCCTATTAGTGAAGGAAATTAAATGAGCCAACAACACGCCTTTGCTGCAAAGAAGGCTAATTGTACCTTGGGTGGCATAAGACAAAGCGTTGCCAGCAGGTCAAGGGAGGTGATCCTTCCCCTGTACTCAGCACTGGTGAGGCCACACCTGGAGTGCTGGGTCCAATTCTGGGCTCTCCAGTTCAAGAGAGATAGAGGTACTGCAGGAAGTCTGGCAAAGGGTCACTAAAATGGTTAAGGGACTCAAGCGTCTCTCATACAAGGAAAAGCTGAGAGAGCTGGGACTGTCCAGCCTAGAGAAGAGAAGGATCTGGGGGGATCTTATCCATGTACACAAGTACCTGAAGGGAAGGTGAAAAGAAGACGGAGCCAGGCTTTTTCAGTGCTGCCCAGTGACAGAATCAGAGGCAATGGGCACAAACTGAAACACAGGAGGTTCCCTCTGAACATCAGGAAATACTTTTTCAGCGTGAGGGCGACTGAGCACTGGCGCAGGTTGCCCAAAGAGGTTGTGGAGTCTCCATCCTTGGAGATATTTGAAAGCCATCTGGACATGGTCCTGGGCACCCAGCTCTAGGTGACCCTGCTTGAGTGGGGCAGATTGGACAAGATGACCTCCAAGAGGTCCCTTCCAACCTCAACCATCCTGTGATTCTGTGAGATACTTCATGGAATAACTAATTGTAATGAACATGCTTTCTTTTGCTTGTTCTGTTGTTTTCTTTAGTGATCCATGTATATGACCAGTAAAATGCCTGCAAGCTGGTTTGAGATCAAGTGCAGATGTTAGTAGCTATCAACAACTTGCTAAAAGTCATTCAAGTATATTGAAGCATACGCTTTATTTGCATGTGTTTTAAAAAGTTTATAACAGGAGACACACACAAAACCAAACCCTACTTTTACATTTAAGATCAGTGACTTAATTGTTACCTTTCAAATAAACAGACTGAAACCCTAAAACTCAGTCAGTCTCCCTGTTCCAAGCTGGTCCATTGCCTTCACTTGGCTCATTGCCTCTCCTGTGCAGAGCCTCACTGGGCAGTTCCTGCACCATTGTTGCAGTGCACACAGGCGCAGCTGTAAGTATAGGACAATCTTGAATTTCATCCTTTTATCACATTTATAACTTAAATTCCACAGAGCTTGCTGCGTTCTGAAACCCAAACAAAGTGCTTTACATGAAAGTCAGATGGAAAGATATAATCCTTCTATCCTTTCCCTGAGGTTAATGCTATAACCACAAGGCTATAGTTTTATTTGGGTATGGGAAGCAGGAGTCTGACCTGTTGAAACCAGAAAGAAAAACATTAAGAGTAAAACCCAAGTAAATGTTATTTGCATATTCTGAACACTGTATATTAGACAACTGTGTGTGTGTAAGTTAAGGATCTTCAACAAGGAGAATCTTTAATTCTTGGGGGTAGTCATAGAGAAGTTTTTGGTTGTGACAAAGATAGAGGGTTTTCTTTGAAAAACAAATTCCAGTGAAGAACAGTTTGTGCTTAACAAAAAAAATCCATTTGATCTCAGATGGGATGTTCCTTTTTTAGATGTTGGTATAAAAACCAAAAGAAACCAAGAGCTAGATTCACAGAAATGCTAGAGTGGGAGTCTATCCAATAATCTAGTCATCAGATCAGTCAGCTTGGATGATGGAGGTTATTTAAATTCTCTTTTTCTTGAGAAAGCAATAATATTTCCAGAGATACTGATTTATAGAATATGTTGGAGTATTAGGAAGGAAATATTGAGGGATACTAACCCACTACATTGTACAACACAAACTACTCAGGTAGTTCTATAGCAGGTGGTAGACGTAGAAGTGAAAGACATAATGAAATTAAGTCTTCCGTTACATTGTATTTGCTCTTTTGAACTACTTCCTAAAACGGGACTTCATAAGGTATCACCAATTCTAAGAATTTGGCTTTTAAAATAAACATCTGAAAAGATATAGTGACGTTGACCAAAATTTTTAGCTTGTTTGTCTAACGGGAAGCAAAATTTTATTAAATATCACTTGCCAGTTAAATAATTGAATAAATGCTGAGTTCTGACCAACATTCCCTCCTCAGGAAACTGCAATTAATATAATGCTGGTGTGTAGTTTCTACCTTTATGTATTGTATTTGTTTGACAAATGCAATATATTTTCTCTGTTTCATTCTTTTTTTAAGGAGAGATTTATGGTACTATTTTTCTTTTGCCTGAGAGTTTCTATCTGATTATTCTAATATTGACCTTTTACAAGTCATGGCTCCCACTTCCAGCATTTTATATAATGTCTTACAAATTTAACTCATATTTAGATAGAGACAGGTTTTGAATCAGTCAGTCATGTCTATGATAAATTTAAACCTGATTCAAAACCCACTGAATCCATTGAAAGGAGTCTTATTTATTTCAGTGATTAGGTTCCTTGTTGCCTGAGCAGGTCAGCTGCTGTCTGTGGACCTACTCATGTGCATGATTCTGTATGTTCTATGGTGAATGATTTGCAACTGGCTTTGGTTTTTTTTCAGTTCAGGTATATTAATATTCAATTAATATAAATGTACATATGCAAATGTATTTCTGTTGATATTGTAATCTAGAATGTGTTGCAATGTCCAAAAATCTAAAGAAACACAATCAGAGTTTCCAAGATTCATTCTATAAAATCTGAGCTGGACAACTCCAGCCCCAGGTGTAATTCATTTGTATCCAGTCTGCCTAATTTTGTAGTATATACAAATGCAGGGATATAATAAAATAAAGAAGAACAACAAAGCTTAGTCAATTATATGAGTGGTAAAATTCAACATGGAAGATTTTCCTCCTTCATGTATATGTAACTGTATACAGACATGGACATTCAACATAGTCATCCTCTCTAAAAAATCTCAGCTGATTTTTCTTTTCTTTCCTTTGTTTCATCGTAAGAACTATTGGTGCAATTTGACAGTGCAACTGCATAGACAATTGGCCACAGTGATTTCAATTTCATGTTATACAAGAGAAAAGTATTTTATGAATGGGAAAACTTAAAGCAAGATGAAGAAACAGGCTTTGTTTTACTGGTCAGAAAACAAGATGCTGAATATGAAAAAGTATTCAGTATTGTTTAAACTTCAATACATACAATGTCCACTAGAGGAAACAAACAAACAAACAATCAAACGAACAAAACTCCCAGGAAATTAAGTAATTTCTATTTTAAAAATAACTCTTTTTTTCTGTGATCATATTTAGGAGGATAGAAGCAATAAGGGATGTGATGACATGGTCTGACCTCTAACAATGACTTAGTATTAGATGCTGAAATCATGGAGAATTGTATTTCTTTGGGAGGATTGTCTTTACCCTCTGGAAATAAAAGGTGCATTGTGGTTTATTTTTTAGCTTATGGTTATTAATAAAAGAGATCTAAGACGAGTGGTCATCTCTTCTGAGCATCTGACTGGAACGTGGGAGATATCCGCTACCAGTTCTTGCATGACCTTGATTATTTTCAATGCTCCTTAGTTCCGCTTCTCAGAACAATGGAACATTTCCACATCTTTGGCCTTCTGCAGGTCTCCAGCCTTTATGTAACCTATATGACATTTCAGTAATTTCCTTGTTCTTGATTAACTGAACTCCAGCCTCACAGCTTCTGCCTCTTTTCCTTGTATCTGTTCCTTTTAAAAGAATGTGGTGAGCAGTAGTCTTCAACCTGACAGATCCACAGAAATAACAGAGGAATAATACTTCATAGCAACGGTGAAGAAACATAATTTATAGAAAAGAATTTTGTCATAGCAGTCACATGAAAATTATTAGTAGGAAGCTAACCACTGGGAAACCGCAGTCACAGGATACCAGTGGTCATCAGTGGAGTCCTACAGGCAAAGGGAGCAAGTAGAATGCTATCAATTCCGGGGAAATTAATATCAGGTGAAACAAAATGCACAACCAGGAAGACTTCTTGAATAATACATGTAGTTCTTCTTACTGACGGGTATATTACAGTCAGAAAAAATACAGAGAACGTGACAAGGAACAGTTAAAAAGTTTAGGATATCATCTGTGTGAGAAATAGTTAAATAGACCAAGCATCTCTAGACAGGTGTAGTGGTTTAACTCCAGCCAGCAACTCAGCACCATACAGCCGCTTCCCCCTCCCCCCTCCCAGTGGGGTGGGGAGGAGAAAAAAAAGTAAAACTCATAGGATGAGATAAGAACAGTGTAATAACTGAAGTAAAATAAAGCACACTACTACCTAATAATAATAATAGTAATATAATAATAATTGTAATGAAAAGGAATATAACAAAAAAAAAGAAATAACACCCAAGAAAAGACAAGCGATGCACAATGCAATCGCTTACCACCCGCTGACCAATGCCCGAGCAGCAATCCACCCCTCCTGGCCAACTCCCCCCAGTTTATATACTGGGCATGACGTTCTGTGGTATGGAATACCCCTTTGGCTAGTTTGGGTCAGCTGCCCTGGCTATGCTCCCTCCCAGCTTCTTGCACACCTGCTTGCTGGCAGAGCATGGGAAACTGAAAAGTCCTTGACTTAAGCACTACTTAGCAACAACTAAAACATCAGCATGTTATCAACAGTATTCTCACACTAAATCCAAAACACAGCACTGTACCAGCTACTAAGAGGAAAATTAACTCTATCCCAGCCGAAACCAGGACAATAGGTGAATAGCATCTCTGTAATCCTACTGTATCTCGTGTCCTTGCTTCCAATGTCCATAGACTTTCCTTTTCTGTCTAAATACTGGAAGAAGATCACATTACAGTTTAATATGAGAGGTTGTTCTCACTACTATTATAGGAGTTTAATTAAACAAGAAGCTGATTGCCATAACAATTTTAGCCAGCAGTCCAAAGAAGCTGAACTAATAAGGAAAAAGTGTTGGTGAAAAGTGACTTTGTTGTAGTATGTGAAATACAGTTTCACCGAGAGAAACTAAAGGCAAAACAGGCAAAAAAAAAGGGTGATATGTCATTAAAATGTGAGACAGATATATAGAGTACAGAAAAGGGATATTCGTTGTTTTGCACTCAGTGAATATATCAAACTAGAGAAAAATCACTCAGCTGCAAATTAGACTTCGATAAAAATTTTCAAGCAAAGGACTTGGCTGTCCTTCACGTACTGGCTCCAGACTTTTCATAGCTGAGTCTCATCTGAGAAAATTTTCAAATATTCTGTAAGTCAGTATGATTCACACAGGAAGTGCATGTGTAGACCTTACTGACTCCATGGCACACATCACCTGTAATATGACTGTATGTCAAAGTCTAGTAATCTTTTTTTATCATTAAACAGTTTGTAAGAATGGGCAAGATTGTCATGAGCCAATTTCTCATTTAAAAAATGTCTGTGCTTTTCAGACTTTTTTTTTTTCTTCTGCCCAATAATTAGCAGTCTTGAGTAATAACAAGTATATTCATCTTGTAGGAGGGGACAATTGTTTTGAAAAGCTTCAGAAGGCAAAAAGAGGAACTGCTAAGACTACAATGAGACTTGTTGCCAGTTGAAGCTGTGAGAGACAGATTTTTAGAGGTCATTAAAAAAGTATTATTACATTTTGATAGATTATTTTCTGTTTGGATGAGTGGAAAAGTGTTCCACAAAAAAAAACTCCCACAGAAAGAAATTTGGAAATATTAATGACAAAATCAGTTCCTAAAACAAGATAATTTCCCAAGTCTGATAATCTCCACGGGGAACACAAAATACACAAAGGAAACTGTCAAACCACTTGGAGTTTGAGTGTTGCTATTTCCAGTGGAAAGTAAATTTTTCTCAATTTGGTTGGTTAAGCAATAAACTTATTTATTCTGAGCAGTTAATTCACAGTATTGCCTCAACACTTACCTATCATGGTTTCTCACCCTTGATATCACAATTTTATGGCTCCCTTAGTGCAAGGAGATCAGATTCTGCTGAACTGCAGGAGTTATAGTCAAACGAAGGACTAGATGTATGAAGGCAGTTAATGATAGCTGCTTTTACCAGGACTGAAATGTATACTGTCTTTTCTGCATTACATTTGTACTACTATAGTATTAATGATATATATATATATGCTCTTGTTTATACAATGCTATTTTGTCTTGTAATTCTCTTGTTAAAGTATTGGTGAAAGGAGATGAAATTCTGTGAAATTTGCTGTTATTTCAGATATTTTACTTATAAAATTGTGAATTAGAGCCTGCAAGTGCAATGTTTTTACCTGTGTCACTGCCCAGGATTGCACCAGGCAGAAAGTATTTATGAAAAGAAAATAATTCAATTAGATTTTATAATGAACTATAATCTAACATCAATTTTATGAGTTGAGATTTTCTTTCTTTGGTCAAAATAAACTGAGAGAAAGAGTGGCTCAGTGGACAAGTGTTTCTATGCTTGTGTTATCCTTTGTCTCCATATCAAGAAGAAAGATGGGAACTTTTTTAGGCAAGTGGTATTGCAGGACCCCTGAAACAAGATAAAAGCTCAAAAGTTGTTTTTTTTTTTTAAATAATTTTATTGGACACCGAACGAGACAATCCTGGCAACTGGTAGATGTCAATGTAATTTGATCTTTTACTGGATCAGAAAATACAGGAAAGAGGAAGGAATGGGATCAAAACTGTTGAAGTATGTGGTTCCCAAGACTGACTTTAAAAAATATGCATTTACAAGCCAGTTTGGGGAATTTTCAATAGTTTATGTTATTCTTGGAAGAATATTCATTTATTCATCATACTGTTTAAAAATGATCACAGTAATAGCAACTACATATGCTAGCAACAGCTACATAGCAACTACAAATGGCTAAGCCTACTGGCTTTATTTAGGTTCAGTCATAATATATCATTTAACTTTTGGATGTGTTGATATGATTTTAGATTTAGTTTCATCTGCATTTAGAGGTATTGTTCAGGTACTTAAAAGTACGTGTCTTGTGCATTTGCCCAATGGTACCTAAAACATCCACATGGAACCAACAGGTATAACACAAGAACCATGGTAGCCCTGAACACTTGCAAAGCAATGACAAGAGATCAGGCAGGATAGCATAGAACAGTCTGAACATGGTTTAGGCAACTGAATGCAATCTTTGGTCTTATACTGTAAAAACTGTACAATAAATAATGGAAAAATGAAGAAACACAGTATTCTGCAAACTCCCCTGAACAAATAACCATGTTTTAGAATGTTTATGGTCCAAATTAAAAGCCTTTGGCTTGCTGTAATAGTAGGTATGACATCTGATACCTGTGCAAGGCAGCTGAACTATAACACTGGTATGTAGTTGTCTGGAAGTTGTTCTGAGCTCAAGAAATTCACAACTGTCACACAAATAGAGCTGGTTTCATAGTTACCATTACTTGTTTTTAGGGAAACTTTTTTAGGGAAACTTTTTAAGGGAAATTTTTAGTTTTAGATTAGACTAAAAAGAATTTTAAAATAAGCAATACTTTTGAGATTCTTCAAGGAGTTGATTAAAAAAACGTAATTTCCCACCATTCACATTTGTAATTCTCCATGCGCTATGGTGTGTGAAAGAAGTAGGACAAAAATGCTTAGAAGATAGGGTGAAAACAGCCAAGTGAAAAATAGTGCCAAGTTGAATTCTGTTTCACAGAGTTCTGATAAAGGAATTTCTAGCCATAGAGCACATTATATTTAGGATACATTATATTTAGGGGCCTATTTGCAGAGGTGAAAAGAGGAGGAAGGGAGTGAGAGCATTAAAAGTATGTTGCCTGTACTTAAGGTTTAACTTCAAAATGAGCATAATTCATATGAGCTTGATCATAATAATCAAGGATTCCTAAAATAGAATAAATAGCATGCAATATTCATGGTCTCATGGAAATGAACATTTGCTGATGTGAATCAAGAAAAATGATTCATAGAAATAAGAAATCAAGAAGAAAAGCAATAGTGAAATGAACTCACATTAATTCTTATTCCAAAAGAGCTATAACCAAAACCAGTATTTAGGTTGCAAGGTAGAAAAATAGCAACAACTATTTAATGAAAGAAAGCTGAGCAACTTTAACACAGTCTTTTACTATGTAACTGTGATTGACCGTTAAACTCCTACAATGGAATAAGGCTCAGAGGAGACAGGCAAGGGCCATGTGCCTGTGAAGCTCAGGGAATAATTCAGGCTGTGACTAACCACAGCTGTTGCAAAGAAGCGGACTGTATCTCAACACAAAGGATACCAGAGAGTGGCCTCTGTAAACAGCTATCAGCAGTTGAGTGGATCAACTGGTGGTGTAAATGTTTCTCCATGAGTTCATTAAAAGAGTGTGAATGTCTCCCTGAGTTAGCCAGACCAGCATGGGGGGAGCAAATACATGGCTCAGACCAACATATAAAAACCAGGCAACTAGCAAAAGAATTTCAATGAGAGCAATAGGCTTGAGCTGGCTTCAACCCACAATTGGGTTCAATTCCTTCCCAGCGACTGGGAACGCCTGGCGTGATGACGGTGAGCATGTTACAGAGACTGGTAATGGGAATCACATTGGTACTCTGACTGAACTGTGAAACTGCTGTATTTTTCCAAGTATAACTTACATCTGTATTTTGTTTTCAGTGTATTTTGTGTTGTTGTGAATTAATCCGATAAAATAATGATAAAATAATCAAAATTTGATTCTACATATATGTAAGGGTTATAAAGCATAAGTTTGTTAAGTTTGAAACAATTAACTATAGAAACTTTACTAGAAATTAATGGCCTTTTTGAAGTTTGAAACAATGGGGCTATTAAGATAGGAACGATGTGAGACTTGAAGCATCAGTCATTAGGTTATCTTGACCTACAAGAAATTGCTCAAGATTTGGCAAGTGCACACAAGGATTACCAAATAAGGAGTAAGAGACCAAGAGTTCACCCAGAGGACAACCATGAAAATACCAGCAGGGGTCTCCACGACCCCCAGAGACCCCCGAAGGAGACCCTTACCAACCTAACACGCACGCGTAATAACTATGTAAATATGATAATTAGTTATGGGAAATAGAATGAATACATAGAAGATTTCCGAGAAGTACAATGCATATGTATAATCTTGTGGAAATATAAGAGTGCTTGCTGAGACAAAGGCATGCATGTTGGGTGGAGTGATCCCCCATGCATCCAGCGCTGAATTAAAGGTGTGCCTGCTTATGTGCATCTCATTGGTGTTGATAAGTTCTTTCCGTCTTGTTCGGTGACAGTTTTTGGCAACCTAGATGGGACCTCGCTGAGAGACCGCAGGAGTTGGGGACCTGATCAGTTCCAGCCGGCACCGAGGGATTCTTGGGGATACCCATCGATCCCCAATCCATAAGGCTCTTTGTGACTTCCCCTGGAGAGCAGTAAGGCACTTCTTTGAATTTGGAAAGGGGTTAGAGTCCCCCGGTCTGTCTGTCAGATGCGTTGAAAGCTGTGCAGGGTTGGACTGAATAGGGTACCCATCAGGAAAGCCTAGGCTTCTGCCCGTAAGACATAAGTGAAAGCTATTGCAGGGTTGGACATACGGAATTGGGAATAAGTAAAACCTATATGCCTATAGGATTTTGCTGTTTGCATATAATTATTTGTATATAATTATATGTGTATAGCTTGTATATAATTATTTATGTCTATTTGGTAATATTATGGCTAAGAAACTTGGAACAGGATTTCAGAATATGTTTAAGAGTAAGCATACTGGTAACTTGGTTGATAACGATCAGATTCCTAAAACTTCACCCCTGGGATGCCTTTTAAAACATTGGGCAGAAGCAGGGGGAGATTTGTTAAAGCACAAAATGGTTGAATATTGTAATCATTGGTGGCCACTCTATACGTTGGATGACCAGGAAAAATGGCCAGAAAATGGAACTCTAAATTATAATACAATATTGCAGTTAATGTTGTTTTGTAGAAGAGAAGGAAAATGAAATGAAGTTCCATATGTAGATTTATTCTTTTATTTGAGGAATTGAACAGATTGGCAAAATGATTGCCATTTAATAAGTAGAGATGTTTTGGCTATGAGTTTGATTGCAGAACAAGGGAAAAGAAAAGTTAAGAAGTGTTGTTCTTCTTGTGATATAGGGAAAAGATGTATAAAAGCCAAAGCAATTCAGGAAGAAAAAATTGAATTAGAGGTTTCTCCAAATTTGGATCAAGGAAATCAAAGACAACAACAAAGTGAGAGTTGAACAAGGAAAGCCAATGGCCTCCCCAGTTTCGCACAGAACCAGACAACACACAAGGGCAGGACTAGAATAGGGAACCGGAGGCTAAAGCCCCAGCAGAGCCTCTGGTTATAATAAAGCTGGGGACAAAAAAGGTAGAATTTTTAGTAGATACCGGGGCTACATATTTGGTTTTAAATACTTGAAAGGAAAAATCAGTGATAAAATAGCAAATGTCGTAGGTGTCACAGGAAAAGCTGAAAGCAGGCCATTTTTGGAGCCACTTAATTTGAAATTTGGAAATAAAAATTTAATACATGAATTTTTGTGTGTGTCAGAATGTCCGGTATCTTTAATAGGGAGAGATTTGTTGAATAAATTAAAAGCACAAATTAGCTTTGAAAACGGGGAAATTGTATTAAAAATACCTGAGACAAGAACTGGTCATATTATGATGATACAGGAATCAACAATAGAATTTAAAATACCAGAAGAGGTAAAAAATGCAGTAATACCCATGGTATGGGATACCAGTATCCCAGGAAAATCAAAGGCAGCTAGCCCGGTAAAAATTGAATTAAAAGATCATATTAGGCCAGTAAGACAGAAACAATATTCTTTGAAACCAGAAGCAAAAGAGGGAATCAAGAGATTGATTGATAAATTTTTGGAATATAAAATTTTAGAGCAATGTGAGTCTGAATATAATACACCAATATTACCAGTTAAGAAGCCAACAGGAGATTATAGGCTAGTGCAAGATTTGAGAGCAATAAATTTAATCGTCAAAGACATACATCCTGTTGTAGCAAATCCCTATACTTTATTAACTACTTTGAATGAAAAACATGAGTGGTTTACAGTGCTTGATTTAAAGGATGCTTTCTTTTGCATACCTCTTGAAGAAGGGAGTAAGAAACTCTTTGCGTTTGAGTGGGAGAACCCATATACAGGACAAAAGACTCAACTAACATGGACTAGACTTCCACAAGGATTCAAGAACAGTCCGACTATATTTGGAAATCAATTAGCAAAGGAATTGGAAGGATGGAAGACGGACTCAAATTTAGACAAAGAACATCTTGGTTTGCAGTATGTGGATGACATCCTAGTGGCTACTCAGACAAAGGACACCTGTTTGCAGGTAACTATAAATCTTTTGAACTTTTTGGGACAAAGTGGATATGAGGTGTCTAAGAGCAAGGCACAAATTGTTCAAACGACTGTTACATATTTGGGCTTTGAAGTCTCGAAAGGACAGAGACAGCTGGGGATGAGTTGGAAAGAGGCTATATGTAAAATATCTGAACACAAAGATATACGAGAGTTGCGTGCCTTTCTGGGAATGACCGGCTGGTGCCAGTTACGGATAATGAATTATGGACTGATGGCTAAGCCCTTGTATGAAGCCTTAAAGCGACCACCTTTTGTGTGGGGACCAGAACAAAGAAAAGCGTATCAAGATTTAAAAAGGGCTTTAATGATGGCTCCAGCCCTGGGATTACTGGATTTAAACAAAGACTTTCAGCTCTTTGTACATGAGAGACAACATATAGCCCTCGGAGTACTTACACAGTATCTTGGAAGCTGGAAGAGGCTGGTGGGGTATTTTTCCGAACAACTTGACACAGTAAGTAAAGGATGGCCTAGTTGCCTACGAGCAGTGGCAGCTACAGTTATGTTAATCCAAGAAGCTCGAAAATTGACCTTGGGACATAAAATGACTGCATATGTACCCCATATGGTTTCTCAAGTTTTGGAACAAAAAGGAGGGCACTGGTTATCCCCCAGTAGAACGATAAAGTATCACGTTGTGTTGCTAGAACAAGATGATGTTACTTTGAAAACTACTAACATTGTTAATCCTGCTGTCTTTTTGAATGTTCAACAAGCAGAAGGTCTGATTGAGCATGACCGTCTGACTACTATTGAGTATGTCTATTCCAGCAGGACAGATTTAAAAGATAATCCATTAACAGAACCAGATTGGGAACTGTTTACAGACGGCAGCAGCTTTGTGGAAAGAAAGAGGACTTTTGTCAGCACAAGGATCACCTATTAAGCATAAAGAAGAAATAGCAGCTCTATTGAAAGCTGTCCAGCAGCCAAAGGCTGTAGCAATCATGCACTGTAAAGCACATCAAACGGGAACTACTAAGGAAATGGGAGGAAATAGACTAGCAGACAGAACAGCAAAGGCAGTGGCCAAAAATAAGACGTTGATGGCATTAATACCCCAAAGGGAAGTAAAATTGCCTAGGGAAAGGCCTAAATATTCACTGGAAGATGAGAAATTAGGTTAATTATTAAAAGCAAGAAAGAATTTGGCAGGGTGGGTAGTAAATGAACAAGGTCAGGTAGTAGTACCTCCAGCAGTAATGAGCGAAATGACTCAAATTAAGCATGGAGAATGTCATTGGGGAGCTGAAGCGTTAATGGCCCTTTTAAAGAAAAGTGTGGTTTCTGTAAAAATGATGGTAATAATCAAAGCAATAACAATGAAGTGTGAGATTTGTTTAAAATATAATCCAATAAATAGAAAGAAACCCCTCTTAGGACATCTAAGATTAGGAACAGAGCCAGGAGATTACTGGCAAATAGATTTTTCAGAATTACCAAAATCAGGAGGATACCGGCATTTACTGGTGCTAGTGGATACCTTTTCTGGGTGGCCTGAAGCATTTCCTTGTCACACCAACCAAGCCCAAGAAGTAATAAAACGACTGTTGCAAGAAATAATACCAGGATTTGGGGTTCTCCTGGAAATGTCATCAGATAGGGGACCACACTTCATAGCCAAGATAGTACAGGAAGCGAGTAAAGCATTAGGAATCCAATGGGATTTACATATGCCATGGAGACCACAATCTAGTGGAAAAGTAGAAAGAATGAACCAGAGTATAAAAAGACAAATTGGCAAGATATGTCAGGAGTCAAACTTAAGATGGCCTCAGGCTTTACCCTTGGCCCTCTTAAGAATACGGGTACAGCCGAGGACAGGTATGGGGATAAACCCATATGAAATTCTATATGGAAAGCCATATGAGTCTCCAAATTCTGTTGTGGGAATGTGTATAAAAGGGAAACATGATTTGTATCAGTATTTGATTTCTCTAGGACACACCTTGACAGCCCTAAGGAGTTTTCTGGTGTGGAACTGACCTTTCACTTTGGAAAATCCAGTACATGATTTCCAACCAGGAGATTATGCCTATGTGAAGACCTGGACTTCAGAACCCCTTCAGGAATGTTGGAAGGGACCCTTTCAAGTACGGTTGACTACCTTCACCGCCATCAAGATAGCTGAATCAGAGGCGTGGGTACATTATACCAAGGTGAAGAAAGCCCCAACATCATGGAAAGTTGTTAAAAGGGATCCTAAAACTTCAAAGTTAACTCTGAAATATGTCTAATTTTGTATGTCATTATGAAGTCTGAGGAGAATGGATATTGATTTGGAGATTAATGATGGAAGGAGCCTGGTCTCTGGTAAGAAATTGAATAAGAAGTGCCAGTGAGATGTGGAAATTCATTAGGATTGGGATGTGATTTTGCTCATTTTGCTCAAATTCCAGACTTTGATCCTGACAAGTCGCAAGTGAATCAAAGAAAGATAGAAAAAGAGAATAAGGGGTAAAGGCAAATCAAGGCAGAATAGTTAAATATGTCTGGGTTTTCATATAAATTGTTCATCATAGTTTGGCTTTTAGGAATATGGAGTGGAATACAGGCAGAACAAACAATTCAATTACCTAAACAGACACGGGAAGAAAATTTGATGTTAGGATTAATCAAAGAGTTTGCCGATTTGCAAAATGTGTCACAAATTACTGCTTGTCTTCCAATACCAAGAGCAGTAGGTGAGTCAATTCCGTGGGGAATTTTAACTATGAATTTGACCTTTTTGGAATGTAAAAATGAAACGACACATTGTGAACAAAAACCTGTAATTGGATGGCAGGAACAAGTAACGAGTATTAAAAAAACCTGGAATGATAATTGTGAATTTTTTATAGGGGCAGGAGGACTTCAGAATCTAGGGAATTGTTCTGATGAGCAGATAAAGAAAAATGTGAGCCAAATGATCATGGAATGGAAATGTGATAAGACTAATCAAACAGCAGAAGACAAATTGGGACGCTGTTTGTCTATGGCCATCTTATCTCAATTTCAGTACATGGCTAAGGCTCCTTGGTGTTTTACTTGGCATGGACTGATTTTTGCAACCTGGCCAAATGTAGGTGATAAAGGAAGCTCATTGCGAGAAAAGGAAAATCTGGTGTCATGGTGGAAGTGTAGCAACATATATAATTGTAGTACGGTTGATATAATGATTCAGGATATTCCTCCTTTAGCAGCTGCTTTAAAATATGGATGTCTTTGTAGAGGCCTTAAAAATGACCTCTGCTTGACTGAGATATATACACCCAAAAGAGGAACAATGCTAAGTTGTAAAAAGTCAACAATTCGGACTCCAGGACACTTAGTTTCGGCAATGAGTGATGAAACTTGGACAACGGATTTACCTTTAGATGGCAAAGTAGGCAAATAACATTAGGCATGCCAACATTGTGTCCAGCTTGGAAAAAAGCTCCTTTTAGAGGAACACTAGAAAATTTGAAATTGAAATGGGTAAAAAGGTCAGGAATAGATGAGGAATGGAATGAACCTTCAGCAGGAGTGAAAACTGGTTGGGCCTTGAATCTTTATTAACTCCTTTAGCAGCATATAGGAATAGAGAATGGATATATCAACTAACAGGACAGGTAGAAAGATTGGCAAATGTGACCAGGAAGGGATTTAAGGATTTGAATTTGCAATTTCAGGCAAATTCAAGGATGACTTTACAAAATAGAATGGCTTTAGATATGCTCTTACTTAAAGAGCATGGGGTCTGTGGATACTTGAAGGATACAATTGACCATTGTTGCATACATATTCCAAGTGTGACTCAAGATGTACAACATGATTTGGACTTACTCGAGAAGATAGAAGACAATAGTCAAAAAATTCAACAGGATATGCAAGAAAGTTAGATAGACAAAATCTTCAGTGGATTAGGATAGAATTTGAGTTTATGGGTAAAATCACTGATTAGCACTACATTAGTCTTGCTGATAAACTTTTCAACAATCATTTTGATTTACTATTGTCTAAGAAAACAAATAAACAGCAAGACTGCATTTAATCGGATGATTATCCAAGCAGTAGCTAGACAACTGGATGAGAGAGAATCAATCCTGAGGCTCCCACCAGCATACAGTGAATAGATTGTATATCAATGTATTATAAAAATAATAAAATTTTAAAAATTAGGATGAAAGTATTGAAATTATTTTCAAAACTTTCAAAGGAGGGAAATGTTGTCAATTGTCCAGAGACCCCCAAAGAAGACCCTTACCAACCTAACACGCACGCGTAATAACTATGTAAATATGATAATTAGTTACAGGAAATAGAATGAATATGTAGAAGATTTGCGAGAAGTACAATGCATATGTATAATCTTGCGGAAATATAAGAGTGCTTGCTGAGACAAAGGCATGCACGTTGGGCGAAGTGATCCCCTGTGCATCCAGCGCTGAATTAAAGGCGTGCCTGCTTATGTGCATCTCATTGGTGTTGATAAGTTCTTTCGGTCTTGTTTGGTGACAGTGTCACTCTGCTAAATCTTAAATCCCGTGTAACATCAACTACCTTTAAATAAGTAATTTGATATTAAACATTATAACCTCCACACGTGGAATATCTAAAAGAACCTGTTCAGAGAGTACTGGACTCTGACAGTATTCAGTATAATAAAAGTTACGTGATGTCATACTGTATTTCAAATCTTTGTCAATATTATATGATTTTTATTCTCTAAAAAATTATAATTTCAAAACAAATCATACTTTAATTAATTTTGAAGCTTCAAGGCAGTTTATGCATTTTTTTCCCTGTGTTTTTCCTATTTTTAAGACTTCAGAACTTCAGTTAGTATCACATAGTCTAATTAGAAGAAAAATCCAGTATAATGTTTATTATTTTTATAGTTTCATCCACTATATTATAACCTATGTCCTAATTAAATATTCTAAATGTAGTTTGGGAACTTGTCTCAGAGCAAATCATGTTTGTATTAAAAAGACTTTTTAAAAACATAACAGGTATAAATCCAGCTTAAGTAAGATGTTTTGCACTAGCCTGGGAAACAATAACTTGTTTTGGAAAATGTGGGTTGTTTATGAGCAATGATGTCAGAAACAGGAGAAATTAACATAAAATCAACATGAAATCAACATGAGAAATTAAGTGGAAGCAGAGGTATATTGTTTTCTTTGAGTATTGATTAGTTTAGCACATTCATCCAGTTCCAATAAGTATTGATGCTGGCGGCGTGTTGTTTACAAATTAAAATACACAGAATTTGGATAATAAAATTGATTCAGATGAAAGCTTATTAGAAGTTATAGGAGGAGAAAATGTAAAAGTTTGTGGGTTTTTTTTTAATTCTTTCAATACTTTTATTAAAGGTATATCCACAGAACAAGCATAACCATGTTTTACTATCATCTACTTATCTGTTTGTATCAAAGTTACTGTCATGGTTTAACCCCAGGCAGCAACTAAACACCATGCAGCTGCTCACTTACTTCCCCCACCCAGTCGGATGGGGAAGAGCATCGAAAAAAAAATCTCGTGGGTTGAGATAAACACAGTTTAATAGGACAGAAAGGAAGGAAAATAATGATGATGATGATGATGATGATGATAATAATAATAATAATAAATGACAATAATAATACTAAGTTTTAGAATCTACAAAACAAGTGACACACAAGGCAATTGCTCACCACTCACCGACCAATGCCCAGTTAGTTTCTGAGCAATGATTCTTTCCTCCCAGCCAGATCCCCCCAGTTTATATACTGGGCATGATGTCATATGGTATGGAATATTCCTTTGGCCAGTTTAGGTCAGCTGTCCTGGCTGTGTCCCCTCCCAGCTTCTTGTGCCCCTCCAGCCTTGTTGCTGGCTGAGCATGAGAAGCTGAAAAATCCTTGACTTAGCATAAACACTACTTAGCAACAACTAAAAACATCAGTGTGTTATCAACATTATTCTCATCCTAAATCCAAAACGCAGCACTATACCAGCTACTAGGAAGAAAATTAACTCTATCCCAGCCAAAACCAGGACAGCTACTGACCTCTTTTTTCTCTCTCCTTCCCATCCCAGGCTTAAATATCTAAAGCTACAAGTCTGTTATTTGTGTGCAGAGGAAATTATTAAACTTCTGTTGAAATTCTTGAAGCATTTGCAGCAATGGCAGTCACATATGTAAGTATAACAAAGAGGATATCAACAGAGATGGGAAGGATTTCTTTCCTGTTATCAAACCTTCAAAAACATTAAAGTTTAGGTTATTCTAAATCGGAGTTGATCGTCACAGAAGCAGTACAGTAATTCCAGGATACAGTAAAAAAATGTGTCTTTTGTGTTTCCTGCATCGACTATGCCCCAGGGAGACGTCTGAAATTGAGAGTCTGTCCTGGGATCACTGGAGAAGAATACATGCAAGTCTTATATCCCCGCCTTCTACAGACAGCTGTGGAGGCTGTGGACAGCATGTAGCATTGGAGGCTCTTTTATCTCCCTCCTCACACCACATCACACACTTGGGATCAGCCTAGAGGGAAAGGAGGATGGGATGTACAGAAAGGAAGTGTGGTTCATTAAACAGCAACAAATCTCTCTCACTTCATTATCTTCTTTCACTGCTGAAAGGCGTCACCATACACACTGCTGAATCCAGTCAGATTTTATTTTTCTATGTGTTCTGAAAAACATAATTTCTTTCAGAACAATCAACTTCTTAATTTTTCACTTCTGTTATTTTATTCAAAATATTTCATTTTTTGTCACCTTCGTCTAACTCCACCTCCTCCCCTGGATGCCATCTCTATTGACTTCTGTGGCATGTCTGTGGCCTATATTCAGGAAGTGAGAAAAATATCTAAGAAAAGGAACTGACTCAAAATATTACTGAGTGACATCGCTACCAATCTCATAAGACATCACAGTAGACCACTTGTATTTTGAGCAGGATTTTTTATTATTTTTGGAGTAAAGAATATATGTTTTAATGTAGATAATAATTTTTAGCAGATAATAATAAATGATTTTATATCCCTCTCTATACAAGATTTGCTACCTGTCCATTCATCAGCAAATGGGATAGCTATAAAAGTACATAATACCACTTAGAAATCAGTGGAGTAAAGTGAAAGCGTGTGAGCATGATTCATTCGAAAAGATAAACAGTATTTTTATAAAATTCCTTTGCACCATATGCATTTACACTGTGTATTTCATTGACATTAATATCAATAAAATATTTGCTTTATTTTTCTCTGAAGTATAGTTTCTTTCTTTTATGAAGGAAAGAGGTGAAGGATAAAAGGCAAGTATCTGTTATGAGGTAGGCATTTGAAGTGCAGAAGTCTAAGGGATTATGTCTAGGCAGGAAGGAGGTTAATTCTGAAAACTAAATGTAATTCCTCAAAAAGGTTGGAAATGCAGGGTTCTTGATTATGAAGGGCTTACTTAGAGAAAAAATGGAGAAGAATGTTACCTAGAATTATACAGCATTCCCTGACTTCATTCAGTCTTACAAGGGGCACAATTCTGTCCTTGATTACAGAATGATTTGTGCAGATTACCCCTATTAGTTTTCCAGAACTGAAACCAAACTTAACCTCAAAAAATGCCCATGGAGTGCAGGGTTGAACAAAATGCTATGTTTTTGACACATATTTTGTCATTTGCAATACATATTTTCTAGGTCATCTGAAATGCTTTGGTTCATTTTCTCACTTTTTCATATTTGTTATAAATTCTATTATGGAAACAGACTTTGTATTTCCTATTTAATCAAGTAACAGCTCTATTTGTATCTTTGCAGAACCTGCCCTCATCTCATTTTAGATTATTAACAATCAGGTAGCTCTGAACATTCAACATAGAAGGCAGATGTTTTAGAAACAACTGATTTCCTCTGAGCAGATGAAAATAGTGTGTCCATTTCCAAAGGAAATTTGATCAGAGGTACAAAATTTGCCTGTATTTATGATCTGCATTTAACTTCTGAATTGATTGTTCTATACTTCCTGATTGTTCAAATGGACTATGCTTTGCCCATTAATCATAGGGTAACGTCCTAAAGTTTCCAGTTTATTTCTAGTCAGGAGTTTGGGGGGATTTTTTTACTTCTATTCTCCCCCCCCCATAATAAGTCATTATCCTACGACTAAGAGGAATAAATGGAGCAAGAAAGGTACAGATATTCTTCATTTTAGAAAACTTGAAATAACTTCTTGCTTACTCACTTTAAATTATAGCAACAGTGCTTTGAGCAACTCTTAAAAGAGAAATGACTGTCAAGTTGAGGGTGAGAGAGTAAAACCTACCAATGAAAGTAATTTCTTTCTGAAGTGGTCCATAAAGGAAGTTTCAATCCTGGGATGCGTTCTGCGATTTTTGGCCTACTTCTGCCTTGACCGAAGTATGGTCTCCTCCAATGTAGCCCTTGCCCAGGAAAAGCCCTTCTCCTGACTTTACCCCCAGTGCCCTCAGGCATGTGGAAGAAATTGTGCCTTCACGATGTTGTAACCCATGGAGCAAAATCCTCTGAGACACTCAACAGCATAGAAAGAAAATCAAAGCTATGAAAAGAAAATTCTCTTGGTGCATACTTCTGTAGGTCCATGTGAAGTGACATAGTGTAAACCAAGAATATACTGGCCTTTGAGTATATTTCGCAAAAAAAAAATCTGGTGGCAAATGCTAATGATAGCATATGAACCTGTCTCTTCAGAATCAGATATTTTTTACAGACAGTAGCCAGGTAGGAGGAATCCAAGACACCAGATAACATTAATCAGGTACCTCAATACCAGGTATATCTGCATGGTCTTCCCCTGGGATTGCTCTCAAGGATAATTCATAAGCCAGTCATCAGCCCTTGATTTTCAACATAATTATTTGGAGAAAGACCATTAGTGCTATAGTAGTGAAAAGGACTCATTTTCACAGCAGTGAAATAAGCAATACCTCTTGCTTATTCCCGTAGGCCTCACTGTATCTCTAATTTTGTACCCTCTATGCATCAATGATGTTTCCTAGTGTCAGAGAAGATAAACTTCTGGCATAGACCCACCACAATTATATCACAAGCCTACTTGATAATTACACCTCTATCGTGAACTGTACTTTAACATTGTGTACTGTATTTTAAGTGGTGACATGTAGAAACCATTCCAGTCCTCCACATATTGATAGAGATTGCTGAACCTATTAACCCAGCAGAGACAGCTTCCTGCCTCCAGGTCCAACCAGTAGTGAGGCTGAATGTGTATTCTCAATAGACACACACACACACACATATACAACATGTGTATACATGGCCAGCCACATAGATCAACACAGACTCAGCATTCACACAAAACAACCACCAATGGCCTCATCCTGTTCCCCTCTCTGGCTGATCTGACAAAGTTTTGTTAGTGGCAAATTTATACAAATATATACAATGTGAATCTCTCCAGCAGCTGGGCTCAGATACTTGGTCTGTCCAGCAGCTACTCCTGAATCCCTGCTCTCCCCGGTTACTGGCACCCGGGCTTGTGAACCCCTGAGGCCGCAGCCCCATGCCAGCTGCTTGTGCAGACCCTTTACACATACCAGCACACACACAGCTGCACAGCCTTCAGTGGACACCCAGGCCCCACTGTCTTTCCAGTAGTTGAGGCTAACTGGTCTTTGTCCCTCCAGTAGCCAACTTCCAATTGTCTTACTCATAGAGTAAGATCATGAACAAGAAATTCACACACATATTATCTTGTCTAGGCTTAGGCTGGCTTTGATACTTGGCTTTCAGGCTACTTATCCTACACCCTGGCTGATATTTGCCAGCTATCACACGCTGGTATACACGTCCTCCCTCACTCCAGTTGCTGGCACCACGGATGCACAAGCCTCTATAACCTGTGGTCCCCTGCTAGTTGCTGGCACTCAGATCCCCATACACACATATGCACTCAGAGAGGCTCTCATCCAGGAAAAAAGTTAGAAATGGAGATTAATGAGAAGACAGGACAGCCTGCACTCATCAGGTGCAGGGCATGGCCAGACAAGTATACTGACCAGCCCCTGTTTACACATAACTGTCCTCCTTTATTCGTTATGCCTTTATTTTACCGACACTTTTTCCTCCCCCATCTGCCTTGAGACTTTCCTTTCATGATGGTTGGTTCTTTCCCTAAACATCCCATAATAAGTCTTGTGCAATTCTCCCTTGCATCCTGAAATAAGTCCCATACCATGTAGGCAGTGACCCCCCTCTGTCCATGAGATGCTCTGGGATCTGCCCTGTGGCGTTGTGGTGCCAGATGACCCAGCCCACTGGGCTGATGCTCGGACAGGTCATTCGGATGCCCCAGCTTGCCTTATGCCTCTGGGCTCTAATAACTTCCAATAATACAAACTATATTTTACCTCAGTCATAAAACCATAAACGGTAAGTTTAAATTTAAGAATCCAAGTAATAGCTTTGAATCTTGTGGGGTTACTCATCTTTAAAATAGGCATGTGGTTAAATATCATGATAAGACAGAGTTTTATATTGTAAACAAGTATAAGACTTCAGGCAGACTACCTTCATTTCACTCTGAATTTCTTGATTTTCAGACTGAATTTGCCCATGAAGATTTTTTAATCATAAAGCATACAAGCTAGGAAGCAAATGAGAAGGCTGGAGACAACTGTAAGCATCCATTTATTCTAGACGTTAAGTTAATAAATTATTTTGGACACTTTAAATCTTTCAGCAAAAACCCCTTTCATCCAATTGAACAGAAACTGCCAACAATGCTCACAGTTACATTCTTTGCTAAAAAGTCTGAATCACTTTTATAAGTGAATATCAAACATAATTATTAATTATGTAAATGGTCTCTCAGTTACACACTTTAGTCATTTATAACTTTTAAATAATTACATTTAATTACGCTTCAGCTGGTGATGGATTATATCTACTTAGCAGACAAACACCTCTCTTATAAAATGATGCCATTGTGCTGCATTCTTAGGATGTGTATGTCCTTGAGTCTTATCCACTCTTGATAGTAACTTGCAAAAAACAGCTAAAAAAAATTTAAAAATTTCATTACAATAATCAATATTTTGTTCTGTCCTTGGCAGAATGTAGTCATCTTTCATCTGAAACAGGAAGAAATTGTTTGTCTACATGGGTGATTTTGTATTCCTTAATTATACTCTAAGGTTTTAAAGGGTTACTTAATTTCAGAGTAAAGGTACACATATTGCAAAGTATAACTTGACTAGTTCAACTATGTGGCGTTATTAAATACTGATTAAATTTTGTTCTGCAAAGTTCATATGGCTTTAAGGAATTTGTTTCAGTTATTACTATTTATTCTACACTATTTCCTCATAAAGGAAAAAAAACTCCTACTGTTGTGTAAACTTTCGTGTAGCTTTTTGTTTTCAGTATTTCATTTTTGTTATTTTCATCAATGCCAAGAAGCAGAAATACAAAATTTTCATTATTTACTTCTGAATTAATGTTACATTCCTAATGCTTCCTTAAGTCTATCATATATCATAGGAACATAGGACTGGGATCACAAAATTCAAATTCAATTCAAATGATCATGTAATTAGACATTTATTTAGTCCTTAAAAAATCCACTGTTCCTCTCCACAAAACAGTGCTCAAATACACATTAGTGCAAACCCTAAAAGCTATAGAGTCTAAAAACCAGAAAGATTGCTGAAAAAGAAAACAAGAAAGATTAAGGAATTTATTATGTCTATGCCTTGGAGGTAGGAAGGAGGACTTTGTCAGGTGAAAAAGACATTTGTAGACCCAACAGGGAAAAAAGGAACTTTAAGCTTATTGTGGTTTAGGCCCAGCCGGCAACAAAGCACCACGCGGCCACTCGCTCACTCCTCCCCTCCGGTGGGATGGGGAGAACAAGATAACAACGAAAAGGCTCGTGAACTGGGACAAGGACAGGGAGGGATCACTCACCAATTACAGTCACAGGCAAAACAGACTCTACTTGGGGAAAAAAGAAATCAGGTTTGGTAGTGGGGGAGGGGCTACAGGGGTGGCTCCTGTCAGAAGCTGCTAGAAGCTCCCCCGGCTCCAAGGCGGACCTGCCACTGGCCACAGCCAAGCCCATCAGCAACGGTGGTAGCGCCTCTGTGATAGCATATTTAAGAAGGGGAAAAGACTGCTGGGAAAAAAAAAAAAGCTGCAGCAGAGAGGAGTGGGATGTGAGAGAAACAACCACGCACACACTGAGGTCAGCGAAGAAGGAGAGGGAGGAGGTACACTAGAGCAGAGATTCCCCTGCAGCCTGTGGTGAGACAGCAGGCTGTCCCCCCGCAGCCCATGGAGGTTCACAGTGGAGCAGAGATTCCCCTGCAGCCCGTGGAGGACGCCGGGCCACAGCAGGTCACTGGACCCAAAGAAGGCTGTGACTCCGTGGGAAAGCCCATGCTGGAGCAGTTCGAGGAGGACTGCAGTGCATGGAAAGGACTTGCGTTGGAGAAGCTCATGGAGGGCTGACCCTCGTGAGAGGGACCCTACGCTGGAGCAGGGGAAGAGTGTGAGGAATCCTCCCCTCGAGGAGGAAGGAGCAGTAGAAACAACATGTGATGAACCGACCACAACCCCCATTCCCCTCCCCCTGCGCCGCTGAGGAGGGAGGAGGTAGAGGAATCGGGAGCAAAGCTGAGCCCGGGAAGAAGGGAGGGGTGGGGAGAAGGTGTGTTTTTAACATATGTTCTATTTCTCATTATCCTACTCTGATTTGATTGGTAACAAATTAAATTGATTTCTTTTTTTTCCCCAAGTCGAGTCTGTTTTGCCTGTGACCATAATTGGTGAGCCACCCCTCCCTGTCCTTGTCTCCATTCATGAGCTCTTTTGTTGTATTTTCTCCCTCCCCCTCCACCCCTACCTCTGCCGCGGGGGGAGGAGTGAGCAAGTGGCTGCATGGTGCTTTGTTGCTGGCTGGCCCTAAACCTCGACATATAGTTAAGCACCTCAATTTGTATCAGCTGAACATCTGTCCTACATTCACTATTTTTCACCAAAAGTGTAATTTATATAGTCACACTCCCTCAGTATTTGACAATGAGAGTTTTGGTTCTACACAAGTTGCAGGATTATGTCGCATTTGGATGAAAAGTAAACTTCAAGTATATACAGCTTTATTATTGGCCAGGTGGTTTTCAAGGTCTTACCACTATTTTATATGTTATTGAGTGATGCATTCTCTTTCTGTCTGTGAGTATATCTTAGGCAGCTGTTTTTCCAGCTGTCTACAGATCGATAAACAATATTCAAGTGTCTGCTGGAGACCTATGTAACTATTCAGAGAAGTATTTGTTCTGTTCAATATAATAGCTGTGTTCTGTATTTGCATAAATGCTTTTCAGAGGCATAATCATTTCATGTAAAGCCTCCCATGTTTTTATAGCCCCCGTTATTTTTATAACCAAAATAATTGTATGTATGTTATCTTTTTCCATAAATCTTTCACATAAAGTCCTTTGATAGCTAAATAATTGAAGGAAATATGGGTAATCAAAAAGAAGGTGATTGATAGGAAAAAATGTTACATTTTTATTATATATGAACTCACACTTTAAAAAGCACTCATTAAAAATGTCCATATGTTCACATCATTTTTCAAGAAGGTGGTTTCAGAGGAAAGCTGCAAAATTTACCTTTCAAAAAGTAGGGTGCGTGGTGATATTGTCTCAGAATATTGATGGTGCTATTTTCAGCCCCTCAATTTAAGGTTCATCATTTAGTCAAGTTTGAGTACAAAGAGGGTTGAAAAATGGCAAAGTACCTTATTAGAAGCATAACACACTGTCTCAGCCTTCAGGAGGACACATAGAAATTAAGCAAAGGTCAGCATTCATTTTACATGTAGTTCTTTGAGAGTTTCCAATTACACTACCAGTCCAAACTAAAAAATCCATAAAATGAGCTAATGTATTGCATTAGGGGAAACATCAAGATAAAACATTGTCTGGTACTCTGCAAGTTTGCAAACAGTTTTGTTGCTATGACAAATAAAATTTTTAAATTGTTTATGTTAATAACCGTTTACATGGACGGCTACAAGTGAAACAGGTTGGTCAGTTGTTGGATCTTTTAATTAACTCTAGTGTGTAATGCATTGTCTTATTTTTTCCTGAAGTAGGAACTAAAAAAAAGGTAGCACACTGTGACCCAGTTCTTTAAGCAATATATTACCCCAATATCTTATTAAAGACCAAATTGGATAACAAATTCTAAAACTTCTTCTTGAAGAAGGAGAATTTACAATGAACATACTCAAGAGGAAGAAGTTCCTCAACAAACAAGTCAGGTACAGAATCTTATTTTGTTAATGTTTCTTATGTTTTGCACCATTTTCATCACCAGTTAAAGCCTTTGGTACTGCTTGTCTGTTGGACACTAGTGGCTGTCTAAGCATTGAATGACAGCTTTCCAGCAAAAGAAAAAAATAATGACAAAGAAATGCTTTGTTTATACATTTGCACAAATCCTGAAAGGAAATCACCAAAAAACCTTATGTTTCCAAGGATCTCAGTATGATAATGCTTAGTTCCATACGGTCACTGTTTCTAAGATAATTCAATTCTAATTAGCTTACAGGACAGATCTCAATATAGAAAAAGTCTTTTGCACAGCTATGTCTGCTCTAGAGCCCTTATACTGGACATGATCATGAACTTAAAACTTTGGGAAATAAAATCTCTGTGTGTGTGTGTGTATCGCATAAGTAATTATTCTCAAATTCTGTGCTTAATCTCATTAGGAGAAATATCCATGGAAATGTCCCGGATTTCAAAATTTCTCTCTCACTATAGTTTACTGTTTCATAAGATTCTCTTCTTTTTGTCTGTGCTGAAAACAGTATCGGTGAAGCATCTTCGTATATGCCATAGTTCAGTGTCCATCCCCCATGGTCTTTCAGCAACTCCAGCTCTCTGTCAAGCTGAGCCTGTTTCCACTGAAAATCTTTTAAATGGTTGCATGTAAACTTTTCTGTTGTATAAGGAGACATTTTCTTTTGTGGTGAGAAAGCTTACAGGTGCTCTCTTTTCTACTAAGCAGCATTTAAATGATTATTTGAAATACTAATAAATATGTAGTCAGTTTTGTGTTGTGTCTCTTACAATAGAAAAAAGAGCTCCGTTTCCATTATTTTAAGTTCTTCTATGTGAGGTTACAAAGAAATTAAATGGGTAAATATATCTTATTTTCAAATGACAGATTCTACTACTTTTATAGCTAATTGAATTTGTATTTTCTAGAACTGACCTAAAGCTGTTTGTTTTAATGCAGACTTTGAAAAGAAATCAATGTGAATAACTGGTGGCAATTTTAGTCTGAAGATGACAAAAACCAAAGTTTATTTTACTTAGGAACAATATATGTTTAACAGTTTATGCTTCATATTTATGATACAAACTTTCAGCATATATTTCGTCTCTGGTTCACTTCATTGGGTGTTAAATTAGGTATTTTGTGAAAAACGAAGTGGTATGGTATATAGCTTCTACTGTGGTCAACATTATATGCTGAGCCGGGTCATACCTCAGAAAAGGATACTGATATTGTATATGGTATTGTAAATATTAATGCATCACTAAGAATGATTTATTTCACGAATGTGTTACTAGAAGTTAGTGCTACTGAGGCTGTGGCTTGGATGATAAAAGCTGCTGCTTTTTATGTTTTGGCTATATAAGCTAGTCCTGATTTCTGATATCAGTGCAAATTCAGAGCAATTGCACTGATTTTAATGGAGAGGCAGAAGACTAGAAGCATGTAAATTAAAGCACAGTTAATTCTCTTGAAGTATAGGATAAAGCTAACTTAGCTGATGGTTGTGGCATAACTGAGTAACTGTCCTACAGGCTAAATGAAGAGTTACACATCACTGCATGGAGCTGATATGTTTCTCTCTGCTATGCAGCAAGGTGCTAACATTTCTGTGGTTATTCCCTCTTTAGTCCAGATCCTGTGTATTCTGCTTTGCCAGGAGCAGAAAACCAACACAGGTACATGGACACAGGATCTTTGGCTGGACAGCCTGTCCTTCCTGTTGCACTATTTCTTTGTATTCCTCAGGATTTTACAGATTTCTTTTTCATCTTTATTTTGGAAGAACTAACTAAGAGATTAATTACAATTCTTATGAAGTGTTATTATTTTTTACTTTATTACCTCCTGTGTAATTTCCTTAACATTTTACTTAAGAAAGCTGTGTGTGGATAAAGAAACCAAAATCCTTGTCTTCTCAAGAAACTCATAAAATATTGCAAGATAATAAAAGGTATATAAATACACTTTAAAATCTCAGAATATGAGGAAGAAACCCTCTCTGGACATCTTAATTATTGGCAAAACCATGATTTCTGAAGTTATCTCTGAAAATTCTGCTCAATTTTGTGTTCCAGTTATTAGTTCTGAAATTTACTGGGCAATTTGAGAGTCAAATTCTACAAAATGCCGAGCTTTTCTCCAAAGAGATGTTGAGAGTCTCTCTTTCCTAATAAGTCCTGGGAAGTGAACTTAACAGCATTTGATGTGGGTGCTCAACTCCAGGCTAGCAATCAGTACCTGCCAGCATTAGGATCTTTATATTCTCAATTACCAGGAGGTGCACAGAGAACATATTACCATTCTCTGAAGGAAAAACTTGAATATCTGCATTATATTGCACTACCATCTAGAAAAGCCCAATTTTCTTGTGTTTGGATATACCCTTTTCCTTTATTTTACTAAGTAAGTACTTCATTTTAACAATGACTCACATTTTTAAAATGAGACTCAGAAGAAGAATGTTTTCTTTTTCTTACTGAAACATAAAGACTTTCAATCATTGTATCTTTATTAGAACCATCCTAAATATAACAGTAAAGAGCAATGCCTTAGATTCATATTTCTCTTTTTCATTTTGATACTGTAACTATAGGGCTAAAGAGGTCTTTTTTGTTGCATCGAAGAAGTCCTAAACCATCCTTAATCATTATTCTTTCTAGTTCATAGTATTTTTCAAAAATCTAATAACATCTTCATATTTGAAAAAAAAAAGATCCACTCTGGGATATAGATTAATACTATTATATGCTAAGATATTTATCTTGAAAAAATCTTGCTTCAGAAATAATACCAGATGCATTAAGAAAGAGGAATGTAATCCAGGGGAGTTTGAGTCTCAAAAGAAACTGAGGCCTACATACTCACTTTTACTGATCTCTTGCACACACACTAAGTGCCATGGGGAAGCCACAGATCTATTACTCATTCAGCATTACTCATGATGCACACCACTCCTCTAAATTCCAAAATCTCTTGTCACAGGTTATCCTTTTGGTGCAATTGATATCCCACCACTATGCTCTGAAAAATAATTTCTGTCTGTGCCTCATGTTCAGACAAAGAGCCAGGAAACATCTGAATTGTAAATTTAATGACTCTGGTTAGAGATTTGTAGGCCTATAAAATACTCTTCTCCCCTATGGCTGGAGTAAGATCTCACCAAGATAATTAATGGCAGCTACTTTGCTGCCTTAAAAATACATGAACCCATTGACAGAGATGGATAAATGTTGGAAATGGTGTTCTGAAACATTCCTGTTGTTAATTAATAATTGATTGTTATTATCTTTCGCATCTATTTATACCCTGTGAAATGTATAGATTTATTGTGCATTCTGTCTCAAACAGAGCAGTATTACAGATTATTACTCCCACATACACCCCTTTTTTTTTTAGCAATTAACTAATTGTTGCTGATTTGGACCACACTTGTATTTCATATCTTTGTATTGCGTGTCAGGAACAAAAAGTCCTTGTGATGCAAGTTAAAAATGTTCCCTAGGAATCCTGCCTTTAGTTCTCTGAGTTGGCCTGTGTTTCTTTCCAGAGGTAGCTTTATTTCAGTGGTAACAGTGTTAAATAAATGCTAAAGGCTTTCTGCAAATCCTGTCCAAATTATGTTTTTAGTTTTGTTGCTGTGGAAAGAGGCATCTATGTGAAATAAAATATGAACAGTAATTCCAAGACATATTATGTCAGCAGTTTTTAACCACTGAAATCACTGAGGAATTCTGCCTTAAAACCAGTGACATAAGTGCGTCCTGCTATTATTAACTGCCCCTTGACAGTTTCCAGGGACCACAGTCATGTTCCACTCCCTATTGTAACCACCAACAATAATGGATTTGGTTCCTGCCTGTAACTGCTTACTGCGTACAAATTCTGCAAAAGATAAGTTTCTTCAGAGACTACTTTTATAGCTTCATTTCTCTTGTGACACTGGAGAAATCATAGGTAACCTGTTACATGAAAGATAAGCTTTATGTTCTCCAGTTTTTTGTTTTCTAAGCACAAAGCATCAGCGAATTGTGAGAATAACTAAGGATCAGAATAGAGAAGAACATGTTACGAATGATTGTTTCACTTAGTGTATAACAGCCATGCATGAATAGTCTAAGGGAAATATCTTTTGTGATCTGAAAATACAGACTTGTGCTTTCAGAGGGTGAGTGAAAATATCAAAACCTAAGTGACCTAGAAGGCAAGGACTCATTTTCAAAAATAATTTTCAGCCAGATACACAAAAATGGCAGACTACATGTATAGAATGAGATGATTATTTGTCTTTGACTTCAACAGCAGACAGATTTCTAAAATTTTCTTTTGGTATTTATATGCTCCTTTGGGTTTTAAGAAAATATGACAAATCTAGCCTTGTATCAGTTTTTAAAAAAATGAGATTTAGATTCATAATGAACTTAAATGGTTTTTTAGGTGTTACTGGGTGAATCAGTTTCCTGTGACGGAAATTAACTTTTACAGTTGTTATTGCTTCATGCCTGTCTGCATATGAATTGTAGGTGTATGAAAGAGAGAGAGAGATCAAAGGAGGAAAAATGTGGGCAAGGAGAGGGGACTATTGTGGGAGTCAGTCATAAATTATTCAGCAGGGCCAGTATTTAAAATTGAAGATGAAGTACGTAATTCACAAACAACTTACAAGCTGGAATGTGTTAACTAAAGAGACTATTTGTAAATAAATTGTTCCTTGAACAATTAGAAAAACAAACATTTGTAAAAAATCAAAATATGTTGGTGCTTAAGTCTAACAGGCTGTTGAAGCAGGAAAAAAGGCCTGTGGGATCATGTAGCATAAGGTTATAACGAGTTTGTTCAGAAAAAATGAAGACAAATCCACAGTGTAAATAGTTAACAACACAATGAGGGAAGCAAGGAAAGGAGAATGGATTGAAAGAGCATAGCACACTGGAAGATCTCAGGGATTAGGTATCTAGGATTTAGCATCCTCATTGGGTTCTATGTTGCTTGTGAGATGATACCTAGTATCCTCATTGGGTTATGCATTTCTTGTGAGATGATACCATGTGAATTTCTCTACCTACCCTTGACCAAACAAGGAGAGCGAGAGGAGCAAATTGCATTTGGCCTTGTCTTTCCCATCCACAGGGCCCCCCTCGCTTGTATTGCTGGCTTCCTCTCACTTTTCTTTCATTTCTCTAGCTGACACATTTAGAACAGGTTTTGGGGGTATTCTTAATTTTTACTTTTAACCAAAATTAGCAAGTCACCAAAAGGAGACATGAAATGTTCATATACAAAAATTATTCTCTGAAATTTATCTTCCACCTCTGGCCCCTCTCCAATTCCTCCAGCACATGCATCTCCTACATAGGTGGAAGGTGACAGGATTCAGAAGTGCAATTTTCCTAAATAATACTGAGAAGAGACTAAGTTTGGTTTAACGGTCTTGTAACTTCAGGCTGGACACAGTTAAATGCCAAATATGGAGAAGCAGCCATCGTGACTGGCACCAAGTTCATGAGGTTGTATCTTGTAGCTATGCCCAACTTTATTTCCCATCTTCTGTGAGGTGGATAAACATGATGCCTAGAAATCAGCAGGAATCTACACAAACAGGAAGAGACAAATAGTTAACGTCTCATGAATTTGCTTTCTCCTGACAGCTGAGGAGATTGTACTTATATAGCAAGTAGTATAGCACTTTGTAGAAATCAGTAGTGTGAAGATCTAGTAATCTGATAAGAGAAGCAAAATACACAAGATGAAATCCGTACCTAAATTTTCTAACTTAAGGAATATAAGAAGTTTTTCAAGTATATGAAGGATTAAAGGAATATTAATAGTGGTATTGATAGCTAATAGTGGGCTGAAGTGATTAGAAATGATGCCAAGAAGACAGATGTACTTAATAAGTATCTTTGGTCTACATTTGAGAAGAAGACAGAAAAGGTAATTTTCTTATGGTGATGAATAAACTTTCTGTTCCAAGAGAAAACAAAAAGAAAGTTGAACATCACCTAAAATCTGCAGGTCTGATGAGAGGATCACTGGTGGGATCATTTAATAAACTGGATGCAAATAAAGAAGGTAAAATCTAATAAGGCCAAATGTAAAGTATGCTAAAGTTGCATAATTGGGGACATGAGCTGGGAGTTATTTTGGGAAGTTGTGAATTTGAAAAAGACTTGTAGATCATAGATAATTTAGTGGATAGGAGATGCCAATGTCATATTACAGCTAAAATGCCATTCTGGCATACCTGCTACTCAAGGTGTGTGTCCAGTACTGTTATATCAAAATAAATTAAAAAGAAGTTCTAAAAAGATATTGGCAAATTGTAGATTCAACAAGACAAGTACCCTTGATATTAACAGAATCACAGAATGGTTGAGGTTGGAAGGGACCTCTGGAAGTCATCTTGTCCCTGCTCAACCCCCCTGCTCAGCTAGAGCAGGTTGCGACTGACCATCTCCAGATGGGTTTTGAATATCTCCAAGGATGCGAACTCCACAACCTCTCTGGGCAACCTGTGCCAGTGCTCAGACATCCTCACAGTGAAAAAGTGTCTCCTGACGTTCAGAGGGAACCTCCTGTGTTACAGTTTGTGCCCATTGCCTCTGGTCCTGTCACAGGGCACCACTGAAAAGAACCTGGCTACCTCTTCCTTGCACCCTCCCTTCAGGTACTTGTGTATATGGTTAAGATCCCCAGATCCTTCTTCAGGCTAAACAGTCCCAGATCTCTAATTCTTTCTTCATAGGAGAGGTGCTCCAGTCCCTTCATCCTCTTCATGACCATTTGCCGAACTCTCTCCAGCATGTCCATGTCTCTCCTGCACTGGGGAGCTCAGAACTGGATGCAGTACTCCAGTAGTGGTCTTACCTGACCTGAATAGAGGGGAAGGAGCACCTTCCTCAACCTGCGGGCAACAACACTCCTAATGCAGCCCAGGGTACCATTAGCCCTCTTTTTCTGCAAGGGCACACTGTTGGCTCATGTTTAATCTGGTGTCCAACCAGGCCCCCCAGGTCCTTTTCTGCCAAGCTGCTTTCCAGCTGGGTGGCCCCCAGCATGTACTGGGGCCTGGGGTTGCTCCTCCCCACGTGCAGGACTTTGCACTTCCCCTTGTTGAAATTCATGAGGTTTCTGTCAGCCCATTTCTTCAGTCTGCCAAGGTCCCTCTGGATGGCAGGGCAGCACAACCCTCTGGTATTTCAGTCATTTCTCTCAGTTTTGTATCATGGGTATATGGAAATGTAAGGTATGTGTTACAGTGAAATTCGACAAGCTAGGTCTCTTAATCATCAAAGAAAGAAAATGGGAAAGTCAGTATGTTTTCTTCAGTCTAAATTTCATCAATAAGTAATTTAAAAGAAAAGATTTTACAAGAGCCACTGGTAGGACACTGAAACTAGCCAAATTCAGACTAGAAGCAAGATACAGGTATTTAACAACAGGAAGTAATTTATCATCATAGTAGAGTTTCCACTGTTAGAAGTCAGAACTGTACCGTTTTCTTTGTGTTCTTGTTCCAATAAGCAAAAGCTTACCACCTATTTAACAAAATAGATCAGATAAAATGATTACTACTATACCTTTTTTAAATTTATGCCTCTCCAAAACTGAAACTTTAGCAGCTTGCACTCAGTATTGATATTGCAGTGTTTTCTAACTCTACTCAGTCTAGCTGGGACGGAGTTAATTTTCTTCATAGCAGCTCGTATAGTGCTGTGTTTTAGATCTCTAACCAAAACAATGCTGATAACACACTAGTGTTTTAGCTGTTGCTGAACAGTGCTTGCACAGTATCAAAGCCTTCTCTGTTTCTCATGCTGCTCCCACAGTGAATAGATTGTGTGGTGCGCAAGAAGTTGAGAAGGGAGACAACCAGGCAGATGACATGAACTAACCAAAGAGATATTCCATGCCATATAAAGTCATGCTCAGCAGTTAAATGGAGAGGAGGGGTCTTAGGGGGGTAGATATCTTTTGCTCTGGAACTAGCTGGGCATTGTTCTATGTGTGGGAAGTGAAATCCACTAAACCTACTGTTAACTCTGAACCTAGATGACAGAGTGCTCTGGGAACCAAATTTCAGTTCAACAAAAATGGCTGCCAAAGCCTTGAAACTACTAGCAAAACTGAATCCCACAGAAATTACTGAGATGATGATAAAAATAATGCGATGTTTTCAACATAAAATATGTATGCCATTACAATCATCACATGTGTCTCATGAGCTGTAGATTGGAAGCTCAGCTGCTGAATGACATTGTCAGTTTTAGTATTTCTCTTAACTAGTTGGGTAAATGCCCAGAGTTCAGTTCTCTGGAATCTCAATTTTTCTTTTTAACTTGATGGTGGCCCAAAAAATGTTGCCAATGAGAAATTTCATTCAATCACAAATACAATATTTATTTTGTAATATATGTTGTATGACATTTTAGCTGTAATAAAGAACAAAACATAAAAATCAAGGGTTTTTTCAGACATGGAAATCTCTTTTTGAAAACTAATTTTGAAATTTTAAAAATGTTTTGTTTTGCATGAACAATCTGCTGATCAGAATTATCTGATACAATAATTTATAAAATATTTTGGTATCAGTGAATTTCTTTGCATTTTTTGTCTGCATTTTGTTTGAAGAACTCAATACAATGAAACTGACTCTACTTTTAATTTGACAAGAGATTGACGAGTGTTGCTATTACTGAAGAATAACAAAACTGGTGATGATTTATGTTTTTCACTTAGCAGCTGCAAGGTTTGGAGTGACTTGAGGATTTTTCAGTTCAGAATATATTTTCACCCCAAATTTCTAATTATTGTTTTCAAGCCCATAAACTGAGGGGCTGCTAGGACTTTTAAACTTATTGGTTTACAATGGAATCCCCCAAAAGCAGCTTTCAAAAAGCCAGGTGTCCCAAAAAGAAATTTTCCAGAGTCAGGTCTAGCCTTCAACAGGTTTAGCCAAGATGATCATAGTCCATGGTTCCACTATAACACACAGAGAGAGACCACAAGGAAGAATGAAACCCTGGGTCTCCAGTAGCATAAGAGAGGGGCTAAATGGAAGTTTCAGAGTCCTGAAAACCTTTAAGGCCACTTTAGAGCACTGAATCCTAACCCTAGGCAAGCTGACAAGGCATCAGGCTTAAATATTTGTTTGTTGGTAGCTTGAAATTGAAATAATTTTGTGGATCATTTCACAATATAAGTAAAATAAAAATAAACAGAACTTCTCATAAGTTTTCACATAGATTTCTTACATTAATATTCTGAAATACTGTTGTTTATTAGAGGTGATCATGCCGTGTTGCTTCTGCTCAAAACTGTATCTGGCAAATGAACAGACACCACAGGATGCATTGGAGAATTCTGTGCAATTTGTTTAATACCTTAGAAACTTGTATTATCAAAGTTTGTATTTATGAATTCTTTGCAAGAAAACACGATTTTTTCTACAGTTTATACTAGATAAGAATGATTTTTTTTCTGATTATAGTCTCATATATGTGGTCATTTCAAAATCCAGCTAACCAAAACTAAAAGCAAAACTTTTCTTTTCTGAGGTATTTTTAAACTTCCTCATTATTGTTTCACACAACAAAATGAAAATGTAGTGTCTAGCAAAGAAAATTCAAATAGTTGTTCTTGTTGTTATGACTACTTCAAACTACAAAAGTTTCCAAAGATGGTAGTTAAAACTCATTTCTCACGTGGTCCAAGTACAGATCACTAGAAATGATAACCAGACAAAATAAAAGCTGAAGAGTAAAACATCGTACTTTATGGTAGGGTTTTTTTTCGTTACCAGTGTAAATGGTATTTATTGATTTACCTGGTTTTCTAGCTTGATTTCCATAAAATCAGATCATACTTAAATTGGATTTAGCGATACCTTCAAAGCAACTGGAGTTTGAATAAACATGTAATATATTAAAATGATCAAGAACACAAACAAGGAACATGAGAAAATCTGATAACACTGTAAAAATCTCAATATTTTAAGCTATTCTTTTGATTTACAGCATATAGGACAGCTAATACACCAGCTGATTTCTGTTCTCATGCAGCTAAGTTACTCTTTAGTTTTGCCAGCAACAAAGCTTTAAACTTGTTTTAAATGAACACACTGCAAGCAATTTTTCTTTTTCCTAAAAATGCCAAAAGAAATGTAGAAAAGAAAATTAACCTTTGCATAAGAACTATTCATTTGAGCTTAATAATGTGTGCTTAATCAAATTTTCAGATTGATAAATAACCAATTAGAAATGCTATGCTTCTTTTACTTTATGTGATGTGATTTGCAAGCTGAATAAAACAGAATATAATTATATTGACTGTTGTTATCAATGCATTTCTGGATGGCCAACAGCTTGAGAAGTGTAAAACAACAGGGTTTCTTGCACTGGAAAAGCAACTCTTTCCCTATTGTGGATTCCATGGTACACAAGTGATTTCTTCTGCAATTTAGTACAGACAGGAGGAAATTTCACTAGTTTTCAGCAATTTTGGTTTAGTGTTTTTTGCATTTAGTGCATTTGATTAAAATCAGATTTTTAGGTATGGCAGAAATAGGGTGAGAACTTTGGAAAACTACAATGGAGTATGTATCATCTTTGCTGTTGAGACAAAGCTCCTAGCCCTGGTATTATTCATTTTTGTCTCCTTAGGTTAACTGTCCTACTTGATTTTCATTGCTTGGAAGTACTGGTGAACACATGACTGATGGGAAGGGGCTAGATCTTTGGTGCTAGATCTATCAATTACATTTAGGCCTACAGCAGAAGTTTGTGGACATGCTGCTTGGAGTGTGCTTCAAAGAGGATCAGAAAGAAGTGAGGTGGTTTATTGAAATTCCTCTACCACCTCCACAGGCATTCACAGCTACATGAGGTATCACATAAGCAGCTTAATTGTTTTTCTCTTCTTTTTCTGTGCTAGTCCAAAACATATAGAAGCATAATTCAAAAGCATTGACTGTAATAAAGAATATTTGGTCCTGCACTACTATAGGGATAAAGTATTCAGAAGATGAGAGAATAGGGGAAAAAACCCACTGTGAGGCTGTTGCGGATGGAGTGACGCATTTCACTCATAAGAGAGAAGTAGCACTACGTTTATTGCTATAAAACAGTGATTTAACAAAGTTCAATGGTAAATGCAACAGTGGCTTAACAAGATTCGATGGCAAGGTACACTTGAGTATTTACTGCATAGAGGGCAGAGTCAGACAAAACTGTCAGGGAGACCCTCTCACTGAGTCATGAGGTTCAGAATGGACCCCCTTGCATTCTCAACTCCTTCTCAGAGAGGAGTCTAGGTGCAGCTGGATCCAATCCTAGTCCCAGACTTGGTCAACGGTTTATGTCTAAAGGATTATATATGCATAATCAATCCTTTATATCACTTAGCTAAGATTTCAAAGTTTATCATGCTATCAATCACTTACCGAGAATCTGTTGTGGCAAGGAATCTCTCAACCTCGAGGAGTAACCTTGAGAGGCATCCCTGCTCAAGGGGAGACCCTGGCATGCAGCAGAGCTCAACTGGCCCTGGGCTGATTGACTTATAGTCATATTTGCATACCAGCAAGATGTCTGGCTCATCCCAGACAGCCCTTGGCTACCATGTTGCCATCCGTCCCCCAAAGTCCAGAGTAAGCTGGATGCAGCCATCACAACCCCCACTGGTAGTTATGGCTTAAGGGGATGGGGGGAGGCAGGGAGGAGGAAGGTAAGCACACTGTCGCAGAGGCCAAGAATTTCTAGTCACAAACATACCATCATTTATCAATTTTTTTTCAATCCATAACCAATATATTTTCCAAAATACTTACTAGAAATTACTGTAGCAATTTTTTGAAATTAAAAAATGAACAACTATTTCTTTTACATAAAATACTGTAGCTCTGGTGTACTGCTTTCCAAAAAAACCAGACAGAAGCAAAACTGGAATGATGTTCTGGGTATGGACAGCGTAACATTGTCTTCTGTTGATGAGGCAGATGGGTAACAGGATTCATAGCTCAGTTGTCAAATTGTTGTGTGAATTAGTTTGTCATCTGTAAAATGGAGGAAACTGATCACACACTACTTAATCTTACATGCATGTTGCAAGGCATAATTAAAGTTTGCAAACTTCGAGAGCCTCTGACGAATAGTGCAATATAATGCAAAGTCATTATACTAAATATGATAATTATTATTACCAATGTGCATCTCAATTCTCCAAACATCAGAATCACTGAATTCTTTATTGCCATAATTGTACTGAGGGCTAGGTTTGACCGGTTCTATCAATGGAATTGTCCATAACAGCAGAAAGAATTTTCATTAAGGAAGAAATGCAAGTGTCATTGCTTATATATCGAGTCTGATAATGAATACGAAAGCATTTTAGAAAATGTCAAGATGATAAAAGTATTTGGCTTCTTTGGACATTACCAACATTTATCTAAAAAGAGGTTTTGCTTACTTTTGCTATTGTTTTCACTTCCCCTAGAGTAAGAAGGTGTGTCCAGTTCTCTAGGGATTACCTATAGAACATAGTGCTATCCAATCAAAACCTAAACTTGTGACAAACTTGGGCAGAATTTGCAGAATATATAAGCCTAAATATTATATCACACTCGACTGTTACTGTCAAACAACAGTTATATATCAGCATAGCACGAAATGCATGCAAGAGTCAATTGCATAGTCTTTATTTCCTTTATTTTGTTACTTTTATGTGACTGCTTTCTTCAAAGAATACATTTCACTTGTGAAAGACTAGACATTAGCTAAGCAGAAGATTCCTGAGACTCCAGAAGAAAAAGTTTTTGAAAAGTTTATATAAGAAAGCACTGAAAATAGAAGCTTAAGTGTATTTGCAAAAGATTTTGGGGTTGAGTAAAACTGAGGTAGTGCTTGGAACTTACAGCTTAGCCCAAATAATTGTTCTACTCTATTTTTTATTTATTCTTTTATCTATTGTTCAGCATCACTTAAAGTAATGTGTTTGCCTGAATTACTTCCTCTGCAATGCAATGCTATATTAAAAAATCACCTTTCAATGTATTAAACAGCTTCTTTAGTTTATGTGTTTGTATTTTTCATTATTTGTGGGTTTTAGAGGACAGTAGGAAATAGTTGCCACAGCAACTGGTTTATTTTTATAAATATATGTTTACTTTTATTGAAAGTTCAGCTTGACAGGAACATATTTTCTGTAGATTGCGCAATTTTAAAAAAACACAGCCAATTACAAGCGCCTTTTCTGGTATCCTGGAGGTAAATACAACGTCTGGACACCTATAGAAATTGCATATTTATGCGATAAAAATGTTCTTTTAGAGCATTGGAAAAACAAAACCCCAATGATATTTTCACTTAAAACCATTAAATTTTAAAATTATGTAGAGCCATCAGGTTTATAAAATACCCATGAGGCCTAAAGAAAAACAAAAAAGCAGCATTTTTCTTGTCTCTCCCTTCAATCTATTTTCCAGAGATTACCAATCAGCCTAAAGAGCGTTTAATGTTTTCTTTTCAGCTGAAGAGACTTGAGTTCCCTTTTTAAGAGGACATTTAGATTATATTGAATATACTGAGTTAACCACAGATTTTTATTCTGGGTTTTCAGTCAATGATTTTCTGGAATATTGGAGCAGATCTTTCACAGATGAAAATCAAAAAAACTCCATCAATGTGAACCAGCTTAACTGGCACATAACAATTTTAGATGTCTAATGGCTAACTGCAAACAAGTGGAGAACAGATAAGTATGGGAGGTCATTTTCAGAATTTAATACAGCTCCCATAATATACCTCTTAAGAAGTGAGTTCACATTCTTCATAGAAGATATAGAAAGACTAGACTAGAAAGCATAATCTATGTAAAAGAAATAAGCAATGAGAAAGCCGAATTGCCACTCTTATAATATACCACAAGTAAATTTTAAATAATTTTGAATTATTATTATCATTATCAGACTTCTTGCTGAAAATTGAAGTTTCTCTGAAGATAAAGATTAAGATACCTTTCATTTTCTTTGAAATAATGTTTGGTATGGAAGAGATGTGTTTTGACAGTCTCTGACTTTTCTGCAATTGCATTAGGCTTTTGCCAGGAACAGTGTTTTTCTGCATCCCAGACTTACACAGAATTTATGGAGCTTTCTTAAAAATACCCAGATCATTGGATTTCTCTATTTTTATCCTCCAGAATGGCATGGATTCTTGTAGTATCTATTCTACTTTATGGATAGTAGAGTGAACCGATGTCTTGCTTTGCTGCTATATAGACTAGAATAATTCCTTTGCTCCAGACCTGAAAGAACTTCCTGCTTCAGCCTTGTTTTCTAAGTCCAGGATAACGGGCAGTGGCAAGTTGAGACCTTACTATGTAATGAAAATTGTATTCAGACTAAGCCACAAGTGTTTCTTTTTTTCCAGGAACATGAGAAACATGTTACCTGAGTACGTATAGGACATTATAATCTTCTAATTCATTAGTAGTCTATCACTATGTGAGTGATAAAACTTGAGAATTATTATACTGTTCTAAAGAAAATTTGTCTGTTTCTCATCCTAAATGACATTTTTTAGGTTTTTATTTTGTTCTGTTCCTCAAGTATTTTTCAGAGTTTAAAATCATCAGTTTATAACATTTTTTACAACTTGGCTGCTATAATCCAAGTCGTGATGTATTTTCCAGCAGACCATTTCATTACTGTTTCTATTTGTGACATTTGTAATACAGTCTGGTTTGTAATCCCCTTGAGACTTATCTTACCCAACAAGCTAAACTAACAGGCCACAAAGAACACCTGAAACTCTTTTACTACATTTTAATTTAGAGAAAACACTAAAAATATACACATTTGCTTATATGGGGGGACTGAAGGATACAGCATCATGACAAAATGTTTAAAGTATATAATAAGAAAAGGGGTTGCTGAGATTCTGTCACAGAGAGACAGCTAGAGGAGAGATTCATGGAAGGGTCATGTAATTAAAATCAGTTCTATTTCTTATTGTTAAAATATGGTTAACTGGGCTGAAGGGAATCCTTAAAAGCTGACAAAATGATTCAGGCAGAATTAGGGGGAGTATAGGCCTACTTCAGTTTAAGTCTCTGATGTAGATCCTCCATCCACTGAAAGATACAGTTCCGCTTTCTTACATTACTCTCCCCTCCGAGTTTATCTGTGAGTATGCAGAACAGCTGACCTCAGACTAATGGTGTAGCATCACAGTTTTGGGTGAATGCTTCCAAAGAACATTCAAGCATACTTTTTATCCAGCAGTTACTCTAACTTGGCATAACATAGGTGTTTGCTAGAAAATGTCACATGCAAGCAAAAACTGAAATTATTTGCTTACTTTTCTCCTAAAAACCTGCCACTTCAGATTCAGGAACTTGGTCTAGTACTCTCAGATTTTTGGCTGTATTTTTAAACTACAAGGTTGTCTGTCCTCTACTTGGTCAATACATTCTAAAACAACCAATCTTAACAAAACAAAAAATCTAATTAAAATTATATTTTGACTTCTTATCTTGTGTTTCTGTGCCTCCTGTAGAAAATATGTGATTATGTTGTTATCCTTCTTTTTTGTCGCTAATCTTACACATTTTAGGGTAATTGCTATATTCTCTCCCAGAAGCAAGATGTAAAATATGCTGTTAGCTTCAGATGTCTTCTCTGTTCTACTCCTTTTTGGCAGGAAAAAAAAGGAGACTAAATCAGACCTTCAAGTATTTCATGTAGTTTTAGTAGCTTTCTTGTTTGCACAAAGGGTGACTTTTTTTCACTTTTGTGTTAGACTACTCTCTAACACTGTATTTTCCAAAGTATGGTATACTGACAGGTTTTATGCTTTCAGGTGACCAGTCTGTATAGAAGCAGAGAGGAATGAAAAAAGGAAACAATCTCCCAATACATGGTTTCCGGACGACTGACACTACATTGTTAGCAAATGTTTTTGAGAGTATTTAAGTAGTATTAGTGAAGAATGAGAAAATACTTAATTGTCACTCTTCTTTGTGTGCAGTGGACTAATTGTGCAGGAGGTAGTGTGAAGTTAGAATATACAGCAAGTCAAAGTGTGAGACAGCTGAAAGCCAGTGATGTCTAAAAAATTTTTTTATTTTACATACTTGTAAATCTTTCCTAGAACACATTTGGCCTTTTTTTTTTTTTTTGTACCGGAGAGTAAACTCCATTCGAGTTATCCTTTAACAGACAGCTGAAATAAATTTCTAACAATAAAAAATTAAGTTTTATTTTTCCTGCACATGCATGGGTTTGTATTGTACCTCTAACTTTTGTTGGTTTTATTAGTGATTTAATTTGGATGGCTGAAGAATTCTGTTTTTTTAATGATCTACAAATGTGCTTCAGGCAAACAGTAGCTCCTACAAGCATGTTTCTGAAAGATTTAATCTGATTCTCTATATAAAGCAGACTTCTTAAGAATGTATCTTTCCATCATGCTTAATTCCTAGTCATGGAAGTGAAGTTCCTTATAGGTTCTTCTATGTGGAGGCAAGTCAAGGCTTATTGTGCAAGCCTGGCAAGTCACCTGTAAACTGTCAATTGCACAAACTTAAGGCTTAGTTTTCCCACATCTGTGATGAATTAAATCACTCTTTTTTTCTTTTTAATAAATAAATGTAAATCCTGGGAAGCATGGCAAAAAATTGGCAGGAGCAAGAACATGAAACCTACATTTGAAAATTGCAGCTGACCCCTCTTTGGGAAAGCCGTAAACTGCACCTGTGGACCTGCCTTGCTCTGAGTCTCCTTCACCAGCTCCACACATTGACAAACTGCCAGATGGATTTTGTCCATAAGGTCTGTGATGCTCAAAGAGGACAAGCTTTGGCCAACAGATAAAATAAGGTAGCTCAGTCAACAGGCAGGCTACTGCTTATCACTCAGGAGACACAGATTGTCACTGGCCATTTGTGTGACAGGAGAAATATGTTTTATGCAGCTGCTGCCAGTCTGGGAAATCTGCCTTTAGTCATGCTGTTAGCATTTCCTTCTCTCAGGCAAAAATCTGTAGTATTTTCACCAAAATATAGAAAGTTAGTAAAATAGCGCTGAAATAAAGCTTGCGTACATACATGCAAAAATAGGAATATCTAATGAAACCATGGATTATTCTGCTTTGATAGTAAAATAGTTGGTGTTCTCCAAGTGGTTGAGAACCTATCCATTCGAAGTGAGAGTGTTTCCATTGACTTTTCAAGCTGCTGAGGAGAACTAAAGTGTAAATTTCCTTTCTGATTCCAAATACTGATTGGTAAAAAAATTTGTATTACTTAATTGTACATGTTGACTATACATAAGGTATATTCAGTAATCCATCTAAAATGACGCATTTTTTACATAACTTTTCTAATGTACAAATTCATTTGTCCATAAAGAACCACTTGATCACTGAATATGATCTCCTATGTAAAACAGGGTTCCAGCATTTCATCCAGGAGTGAGTGCAATAACTTTTCATTCACAGAACTGTATCATCCTGAAACATCCTGAGTTTACTTCAAAGGTAAAGAATCAAGAAAAGGAAAATTCTTCATTTCCTGTACAATATCCATGTATTGATTATTATTAATCTCTAAATTTGGTGTCTTATTTCTAGTTTGAATTTGTCTGACTTAATCTTCCAGACCTTGTTTTATGAAACAGTTTTCTTTCCTGAAGTTTCTACAAATAACAACTACTTTCTATCATGAGAGTTTCTTTATTTTCACCATGGGATTAATTCACTCCCAAGTTGTCTTTCTGATAAACTAAAAGTGCTCTCTAATATTAAAAATGTAATAAAAATGAACAGAAGTTGTGCAGATTTGCTCACTCATGTTTTTAGGAACTCCTGAGTGCAATTCACCTGAGCTTAAATGTTAATATCCTCCATAGATAATGAAGAAATGGTATAGCATCTTATTGTCTTTATACGTTATAAGTATATTGCCTTGTATCTCTCTATATTCAGAAAAGAAATTTTTGTTGCATATTTCTGTCTTTTCTGCCTTGGCATAGATGATTTTATCATCACAATTGAAAAACAAATCTGAAGTATTATTTTGATTTTCTGATGGTTCCTTATTTTTTATAGTCCTGATACCTTTAGCAATGTCTTTACATTTTCTGTCTTTCACAGCTCCTAACTGAATACCATCTAAGATTCTGCTTGTAATATGTTGGGATTTTTATCCTTACTATATGAGGTGACTACCTTAATATAACCCCTGAATAAAGATGGACATTTAGCCAAAGCTATCTTCTCTCATGATTGTGGTGAATCATTAACAAACTCTTAAATTGCCAACCACTCCCCCGCTTCATTCAGATTTTCTATATATTTTTCTGTTAATTTTTTTACCCAGATTTTTTTTCAGCTCTTTTGAAGCTGTTCATATGAAGGGTATGTACAGTCGATTGTGATTGTCCTCTGTTTGCTCATATTGAACTTGATCATTTCATGATCACTGGTTCCTGGGCAGCCCCTGGGTTCCAACTCAGTGAATAATTTATCTTTCTCTGATATGATAATGAGGTCCAGTATTACAACTGGAATCCTCAGGAAAGATGACAGGAGCAGAAGCTGTGTTTAATATCAACTGCAGAACAGAAAATATAGAAATCTTGGGTATTTGAGGTACTGGAAAGTTTTGCCAAAGATTTCAGTTTTGTCAACAGTTCTAGTTTTGTTAACTAACATCCTGCCTGTGCCTTACTGCAAATATGGCTGAAGCCTCAGTGAGCAGCTGAATATAAGGGGTTCTCCACACTGCATCTTGCAGTGTATTGCTGTGAATTGGTATACCTGTATCACTCACTATACCTGAATTAGTTCATCTGAAATACTGGGATCAGCCTAGCTGAAGCAGAATAAGGCAGCAGATCTTAAGCACAGCTTAGAGCATAGGCAGGGCTCTGGCTGTGTGATGGGAAGTTAAAGTACCAGCTGGACCCAGGGAAAGGGGAGGCAAATGTCTTCACACACTTGTAGGATCACCTGTGCTGTTTTCTTAGCCATCTTCCTGAGGGTAAATGGAAGTATCTGGATTGCTCTCACAGTACTTCCTGGACTTGAGAGATTTTTAGAAGCTTTAATGCTGATGAAATATTGCATGTAATGCTGGTTTGTCATCTAAATAAAGGTACAAAATAGTGCTTCCCTTAATACATATTGTACAGCTGACCGTTAAGACACTGCATTACCTGATAAAGCAGAGCTTTATCCAATTGTCTAACAAATCTGAATTGCTTGGGGAGTAACTCGTTGGATAGCAGCTGCATCATAATGCCCACATTTACTAGTGAAGAGCCATCTTATTTCTATAAGCTATGTCTTGTCTCTCTCCCATCTTTCCATTCCAATGGTGGAGTTCACTTGGAGCTATAACATATTTCTGCATGGAAACAGATTGTGGTGCACAACTGGCAGCTTCCTAAGGTGTTTTTCTACTTGGTGACACTTTGTTGGCTAAACTATGTGTATTTACATTTATGTGAATTCAACTACATGAATAAATGATGTTGCATTTGTATTTTCTGCATTTCCAACACATGTATCAATACATCGTTACTGGAATTTTAATTAATGAGAATGAAGTATTGTAGTAATGTTGTTGGTTAAACGTTTACCAGTTGTTTTATGGCAGAGAAAATTATCTTTTGAGGTTTCTGACAAATACTGTCACAATCTGTATCAGACTATTTCCTGCCAGCAAAAGAGCAAATATGGAATGTAGTAACCATGTTAATTTGATCAATACATCACTGACTGAACTTTACAGGAACCCCAAAGTAGCTTTTATATTGTAAAAAGATAGCTTTTAAATCAATTCATTGTTGGTTAGGTATACTTTAATGAAAGACAATTCTCTCCTGTTGCTGGGAACGCACATAGATGTTCTTTTTAATTATACCTTTATAAGATATTCTGTTGGAAGGTTAGTTTGCAATCTGTCCCTGACACACATGACAAATCCTAATTTTTTGCCAAGAGTTTTTAACACAATGTAATATTCTACTAGGTTACATTTTCATTTCAACCATATTTAAAAAGCAATATATATCAAGATATTTTACAGCTCCAGGAACTGAAGTCTGTGCCAGATGGTTTCAGAGAAGAAACTTAAATTCAACACAGTATGATGCCTATTCAGTGACCTGTTTCATCTGGAATCATAATATCACAGGTGAAGGAACAGAGAGCTTTTCCCACTTTTTTATATAAGAAGTGAGTACTTGATTCCTGGTTGGTGGATTAAATCAAAATAATTATTACTGTCTGGCTGCCCTTTTAAAGTGTCTGCATTTCAGAGCAATTATAAGCACCACCTGACTGTTGTTTACTAATGCTTCTGATGATCATGAAGATAAATAGTCTTCTCAGCCCCAAGTTAAGGTACAGTGGCAAGATTTGCAGTTATAATAACAGCCAATGTAAAAACTTCACTACAATTAATGGCATTATTTGTGTTCAAATTAAACCAAAATGTTAATAACAACTGAATAGTAGCTTGACTGCATGCCTTTCATTATTTAACCATTTGTCCTGGTTTCAGCTGGGATAGAGTTAATTTTCTTCTTAGTAGCTGGTATAGTGTTCTGTTTTGGATTTAGTATGAGAATAATGTAGATAACACACTGATGTTTTTAGTTGTTGATAAGTTGTGTTTATACTAAGTCAAGGATTTTTCAGCTTCTCATGCCCAGCTAGCAAGAAGGCTAGAGGGGCACAAGAAGTTGGAAGGGGACATAGCCAGGACAGCTGACCTGAACTGGCCAAAGGAATATTCCATAATCATGCCCAGTATATAAACTGGGGGGAGGTGGCCCGGAGGGGTGGATCACTGCTCGGGAACTAACTGGGCATCGCTTGATGAGTGGTGAGCAATTGCATAGTGCATCACTTGTTTTGTATATTCTAATTCTTTTATTATTATTGTATTATTATTATTATTATCTTCCTTTCTGTCCTATTAAATGGTCTTTATCTCAACCCTCAAGTTTTACTTTTTTTGATTCTCTTCCCCGTCCCACAGAGTGAGAGAGCGGCTGCGTAGTGTTTAGTTGCTGGCTGGGGTTAAACCACACCACCATTCTTAACAAGCTAGGAGAATAAGCTTTAGTAGAAGATAAATGTCAAAAAGAGGACATCATTTGATGGTAAGGTTGAAGTCACACAAAGTACTTGACAAAGACAGTCTTCGGAATGCAGTGACAGTCCAATCTTGGTAAGTAGTATAGTTAAATACTCCTCCATCTGTTCATTGTATTCACTTCATAAAAGGGATGGGATTCTTGCTGTAACTTTTCTGCTGTCTAGAAAGAAAAAGGGTATCTCTATAACAAACTTAAGCACTTTCTCAATAGAAATTAGCATACAGCTCAAGGATAATTCTTTGTTATGTCTTGTCAGTATCTACTGATGCCAAGATGAGTCTCCAAAGTTTGACTTGCCATGTGTCATATAATGTAAAAGCGTGTATTTCACTTCAGGATGTAATTATCTAAGTTTTGTATATATGATAAGACAGTAACTGCTAGATTTAGTACCAGAACAAAATAGTCAAGATTAGAAAACAAAAGCTTAATCTTATCTGACAAGTGAATTGAAAACCATAAAGATTATGTTTAGAAAATATCAGAAAATGAATTTATATTATTGCAACAACTTGATTTCATATGGGTTCAGAGATTTTGAAAACATGAGAAAAAACTGAAGTCCCTCCATCACGAAAAAACTACAACTATTTAAAAAAATTGTTTTCACAATTGGTAATGCTAACATCAGAGAGATTCAGATCCAGCTCTGCAGTTTGTTTGCACCAAGGTCAGAGGGAAACGTCTGAATGTCTAAGCAATTTAATTAGTTTGGAGTAAGTACTTTGATTTTATTTTTGCTTGCTACTGTGCCATCATGGAGTGACTCAGTATATGTAGATGCATAAAATTATCTATTGATATCGGTGTGTATAGACCTCAGAAAAAGAGGAAGAAATCTCTGTAATATCAGACCTGTAAGTCCCTAACCATCACTAACTCTTTCAGTTGTTTCGCTTTTACAGTAGTAGGTATGTAAGTTTAAGCGCTAAGATATCCACTGTTTTTTCCCCATAGACTAGCCAGTGATTCGCAGGAGTCCAGTGAGTTCTGCCAGACATGTCCCAGCTTGACAGCTGACAGGGAGGCAGCAGCCCTACTTCTGGGACCAGAGGAGATGGGGAGACAGGGGATCAGGGAGCTCGGTACAGAATTGCGGCACTTTTTTTGAATGATACTTTGTTTGGAAAGCACCAAGGTGACAGACTAATCACAGACTGCAGGAAGTGCCTAGACCTTTCTCCTGGGACAGGGACAGGCAGCAGACCCGCCTGCAAAAGGTGTGCCCACGTGGAGGTGCAGCAGGTGGCTGAGCTGCAGGAGGTGGTGAGCAGGCTGTGTAACATCAGGGAGGCTGAGAAGGAGTTAGATAGCTGGTTCCAAGTGCAGTGTGCAGTGGACCAACAGCCCATGGCCAAACAGCCAAAAACTCCCCCACTGGCACACACAGAAGGGAGGGGGGCCAATAATGCAGAAGAATGGAAGCTTGCAACGGCAAGGTCCTGCAGGAGGAAAAGACTTCCCCTGAAGCTTGAGGTGCCCTTGCAGAACAGCTTCACTGTTCTGCAGACTGAAGAGGAAAGACCCATCACATCAAGAGAGACGCTGGAGCTGAGTAAGGCAGCCCGATCTGCTCCCCGTATAACAACCAGCACAACTGAAAAAAGGCAACGGGTGATAGTAGTAGGCGACTCTCTTCTGAGAGGTATGGAGGCACCCATCTGCCGACCTGACACACTCTCTAGAGAGGTGTGCTGCTTACCGGGGGCTTGTATCAGGGATGTCACCAAGAGACTACCAAGCCTTGTACAGTCCACTGACTATTATTCCTCTGCTGTTGTTTCATGTGGGCACCAGTGATACAGCCAGGAGCAGTCTGAGGAGTAGCAAGAAGGACTACAGAGCCCTGGGAGCGGCGGTAAGGGACTCTGGAGCTGTGTTGGGTTTGTGTAGCATGGGAGGGGCTACAGGGGTGGCTCCTGTGAGAAGTTACTAGAACCTTCCCTGGCTCCAACCAGCACCTGCCTCTGGCCAAGGCCGAGCCAATCAGCAATGGTGGTTGTGCCTCTGTGATAGCATATTTAAGAAGGGGGAAAAAAAGACTCCAGAGGTGGGAGAGTAAGATGGAGCAGGAAGAAGAAGAAGAGGAGGAAGAAGAATAAGAAGAAGAAGAGCTACAGTAAAAAGAGGAGGAGGAGAAGAAGAAGAAGATGGAAGAAGAAGTAGAGGAGCTCCAGTCAGGAGAGGAGTGGGATGTGAGAGAAACAACCATGCATACACCGAGGTCAGTGAAGAAGGAGAGGGAGGAGGTGCTCCAGACCAGAGATTCCCCTGCAGCCCGTGGTGAGATGGCAGGCTCTCCCCCTGCAGCCCATGAAGAGTTAATGGCGGAGCAGAGATTCCCCTGCAGCCCGTGGGGTTCTCCACAACCCACAGCGAAGCAGGTGGCTGGGCCCAGAAAAGGCTGTGACTCTGTGGGAGATCCCATGCTGGAGCAGTTTGCAGAGGACTGCAATGCATGGAAAGGACTTGAGTTGGAGAAACTCATGGAGGGCTGACCCTCGTGAGAGGGACCCCACGCTGGAGCAAGGGAAGAGTGTGAGGAGCCTTCCCCCTGGGGAAGGAGTGGCAGAGACAATGTGGGAGGAACTGACTGCAACCCCCGTTCCTGCCCCCCTGTGCAGCTAGGCGGGGAGGAAGTAGAGGTATCAAGAGCAAAGCTGAGCCTGGGAAGAAGCGGGGGGTGGGGTGGAAGGTGTGTTTCTAAGATATGGTTCTGTTTCTCATCATCCTACTCTGATTTGGTTGTTAACAACTTAAATTGGTTTATTTTACCCCCAAAATCAAGTCTGTTTTGCCTGTGACCTTAAGTGGTGAGTGATCCCTCCCTGTCCTTGTCTCGACCCACAAGCTTTTGTTGTCTTTTGTCTTCCCCATCCCACCGGGGGTGGGGGTTGGGGGGGAGGAGTGAGTGAGCATCTGCGTGGTGCTTTGTGGCCAGCTGGGCTTAAACCACTACAGGAGTGCAGGTAGTTTTTTCATCAATTCTCCCCATCAAAGGGGAGGGGTCTGAAAGGGCCAGTCAAATCTGGCGAATCAACAAATGCTTAAGAGACTGGTGCCACAGCCAGGGGTTTGGCTACTTAGACCATGGGACTCGCTTTGAGAAACCTGGTCTACTGGGGGCTGAAGAGGTCTGTCTGTCAGAGAAGGGGAAGAGCATCTTCAGTCATAGGCTTGCCAAGCTGGTGAAGAGGGCTTTAAACTAAAGTTGCCGGGGGAGGGGAAACCTCAATCCATCCCACTCATACCAGTTTTATGCCAGTGCCAGCAATAGATGCCCAGAGCCTGGAGAGGGATCACAGGTCAGCTGGAGAGCATCTGAAGAGCAGCACAAAGGAATTCCAGCCAGTAAGTCAGCTTCATTGTGGGCCCAACTTAAATGCCTTTATGCAAACGCATGTAGCGTGGGGAATAAACAAGAGGAGTTAGAGAGGTGTGCACACCTGCAGGGCCGTGATCTTTTTGGCATCACGGAGATGTGGTGGGATGGCTCCTATGACTGGAGTGTTGGAATGGAAGGATTCAGGCTCTTTAGGAAGGACAGGCAGGGGAGATGAGGATGGGGTGTCGCCCTCTATGTCAGTGATCAGCTGGAGTGCATGGAGCTCTGCCTGGGGATGGATGAGGAGCCAACCGAGAGCCTATGGGTCAGGATTAAAGGGAGGACAGGGACAAGTGACATTATAGTGGGGGTCTGCTACAGGCCACCCGACCAGGAAGACTGAGAGGATGAGGCCCTCTATAGACAGATAGGAGCAGCCTCACGTTCACAAGCCCTGGTTGAATGACTTCAACCACCCTGATATCTGTTGGAGGGACAACACGGCAGGGCATAAGCAATCCCGGAAGTTCCTGGAATGTGTTGATGACAACTTCTTTCTCCAAGTGATAGAGGAGCCAACAAGGAGAGGTGCTGTGCTGGATCTTGTTCTCACTGACAAGGAGAGGCTGGTGGGGAATGTGAAGCTCAAGGGCAGCCTTGGCTGCAGTGACCATGAAATGATGGAGTTCAAGATCCTCAGGGCAGCAAGGAGGGTGCACAGCAAGCTCGCTGCTCTGGACTTCAGGAGAGCTGACTTTGGCCTCTTCAGGGATCTGCTTGGTGGAGTACCATGGGATAAAGCCCTGGAGGGAAGAGGGGCCCAAGTAAGCTGGTTAATATTCAAGGATCACCTCCTCCAAGCTCAGGAGCGATGCATCCCAACAAAGAGGAAGTCAGGCAAAAACACCAGGAGGCCTGCATGGGTGAACAAGGAGCTCCTGGACAAACTGAAACACAAAAAGGAAGCCTATAGAGGGTGGAAGCAAGGACAGGTAGCCTGGGAGGAATACAGAGAAATTGTCCAAGCAGCCAGGGATCAGGTTAGGAAAGCCAAAGCCCTGATAGGATTAAATCTGCCCAGGGACGTCAAGGGCAACAAGAAAAGCTTCTATAGGTACGTCAGTGATAAAAGGAAGACTAGGGAAAATGTGGGCCCTCTCCAGAAGGAAACGGGAGACCTGGTTACCTGGGATATGGAGAAGGCTGAGGTACTCAACGACTTTGTTGCCTCAGTCTTCACCAGCAAGTGCTCCAGCCACGCCGCCCGAGTCACAGAAGGCAAAGGCAGGAACTGGGAGAATGAAGAACTGCCCACAGTAGGAGAAGATCAGGTTTGAGACCATCTAAGGAACCTGAAGGTGCACAAGTCCATGGGACCTGATGAGATGCATCCAGTCCTGAGGGAACTGGCGGATGAAGTGGCTAAGCCACTACCCATCATATTTGAGAAGCCGTGGCAGTCCAGGGAAGTTGCCACTGACTGGAAAAGGGGAAACATAACCCCTATTTTTAAAAAGGGAAAAAAGGAAGACCCCAGGAACTACAGGCTGGTCAGTCTCATTTCTGCGCCTAGCAAGATCATGGAGCAGATCCTCCTGGAAACTATGCTAGGGCACATGGAAAATAAGGAGGTGATTGGTGACAGCCAACATGGCTTCACTAAAGGCAAATCGTGCCTGACAAATTTGGTGGCCTTCTACGATGGTGTTACAGTGTTGGTGGATAAGGGAAGAGCAATGGACGTCATCTACCTGGACTTGTGCAAAGCATTTGACACTGTCCCACACAAAATCCTTGTCTCTAAATTGGAGAGACATGGATTTGATGGATGGACCACTTGGTGGATAAGGAATTGGCTGGATGGCTGCACTCAAAGAGTTGCAGTCAATGGCTCGATGTCCAAGTGGAGACCAGTGATGAGAGGTGTTCCTCAGGGGTCGGTATTGGGACCAGTGCTGTTTAACATCTTTGTTGGCGACACGGACAGTGGGATTGAGTGCACCCTCAGCAAGTTTGCTGATGACACCAAGCTGTGTGGTGCGGTTGACACGTTGGAGGGAAGGGATGCCATCCAGAGGAACCTAGACAGGCTGGAGAGATGGGCCCGTGCAAACCTCATGAAGTTCAACAAGGCCAAGTGCAAGGTCCTGCGGCTGGGTCGAGGCAATCCCAAGCACAAATACAAGCTGGGTGATGAGTGGATTGAGAGCAGCTCTGTGGAGAAGGACTTTAGGGTATTAGTGGATGAAAAATTGAATATGAGCCAGCAACATGTGCTCACAGCCCAGAAAGCCAATCACATCCTGGGCTGCATCAAAAGAAGTGTGGCTAGCAGGTCAAGGGAGGTGATTCTCCCCCTCTACTCCGCTCTTGTGACACCCCACGGGGAGTACTGTGTTCAACTCTGGGGCCCCCAGCATAAGAAAGACATGGACTCGCTCGAGTGGGTGCAGAGCAGGGCCATGAAGATGATCAGGGGGCTGGAGCACCTCCCCTATGAGGACAGGCTGAGAGAGTTGAGGTTGTTTAGCCTAGAGAAGAAAAGGCTCTGAGGAGACCTTATAGCAGCCTTCCAATACTTAAAGGGGGCATCCAGGAAAGATGGGATGGGTCTCTTTATCAGGGAGTATAGTGATAGGACGAGGGGTAACAGTTTTAAACTGAAAGAAGGTAGATTTAGATTGGATATTAGAAAAAAATTCTTTACTGTGAGGGTGGTGAGACACTGGAACAGGTTGCCCAGGGAAGTTGTGGATGCCTCCTCCCTAGAAGTGTTCAAGGCCAGGTTGGATGGGGCTTTGAGCAACCTGATCTAGTGGCAGGTATTCCTGCCCCTGTCAGGGGGGTTGGAACTAGATGATTTTTAAGGTCCCTTCCAATCCAAACCATTCTATGATTGTGTGATTCTAAGGTAATATGTTACCTACGGAGATATGTGACAAGTAATAATAACCTTGGGTTTTGAGTTTCTGGAATATGGATTTGTTCTTTAGAATATGCTGTATCTTTTCTGTTTGATATTTTTATACTTCCTGCCTGCTGATTTGTCTAATTATCACCACCTAGTAAGATGATGACTAAATTAAATTTCACCACTCAGCAAAGAGATCTCCAAATCATTGGAGTCATAGTTCTCTGCTAACACAAGCTAAATGGTAATTTAAATATTAGTCATTCTAAGGAGGAGAATAAAGAAAACTGAGTGCAGTGTTGGTCTCCCCTTCTCAAAAAATGAATAGTGGAAGTTGAGATGGTACAGAGAAAGCCAGAAGATACGGAACTGCTCACACATGAGGACAGATGGAAGAATCATCAACTTGGAAGAAAAATGACTGAGACTAAAATAGTCACAGTCCATAAATGCTGTCTGGGCAGAAGTAGTATGTAGGAAAAAATTCATTTCTCTCAACCCAGTAATGAGAGGGAAGAACCAAGAAACCAGACAACAGGATGCTCCTTTCATTTAGCCCATAGTGAAGTATTAGAGATCACTCCACTGGATGTGAGGTCTTACAATATTATTAGTGAATTCAAAAAGGGAAATTTTATGAAGAACAGGTTCTTCTAATGGCTGTTAGACTTCATTGTTTGGATGCAGTCTTCAGGTTACGTTGTCCCTAACCTGCTGTTTTCAGCTGATGACATAACTGTCCTGGAAATTATACATTAAGAGATTACAATACATTTCCTGATCCTTATCATCTCCCCAAGCATCTGCGACCGAGTGGAGACACAATACAGATTTACACGGACCTATTGTCTGATTCATGTGGCAATCTTTATGAACTGATGTCTTTCTCTGCATTATGAGACACAAATTCAAGACCTGGTCCTTTGGAACCATAAATAAACGAGGTATTGTTTGAATACTATTGTTTACAAAGAAAGCTGATCATCCGCCTCTCAAAATTTCAGTACAGCTATTGGCTAGAATTCTGGTTTTTATACCAGATAAAACTGAGCTTGGCTATGGAAAACTGTATCCATTTTAAGTTGCTAATCTCATGCTTTGTAGTGAAAAAGTCACTTCTTATGCGGCCTCAAGATTTTACAGTGCTTTGAAAGTAGCTTGGGAAATGCACACAGTGTTTTTTAGCAAGCAGTTTGCTTGCAGATTTTATATGTTTTATAAGCCATGCAGACACTCCTCCAGATACATGCATGCACGCACACACACAAACACGCACACACACAAACACACACACACAGAGTCCGCTGAAGCAAGTTGGTATGAATTTACACACAATCTTTTAGCAGCTGCCCAGACACATAATAGCAGCAGAATAACGCACACTCTGTGCTGGCCTGATACGCCATCAGATTCAATGTAATGGACTGTTCATTTTCCAATTTACCAAGTGGAGCTTTGGGGAAAGTATGTACAAGCAGACTTGTTCCTTATCTGAAAGTCCTGGACTTTTGGAAGCAGCTTGGACTTCTCTGAGCTTTCTTGTTTCAGGCTTACAAATGTAAAAAATATATTCAATACTTTATTTTTATTGGCAAGTCTATTCATATTTAATTTCTACGGAACTGCAACTGTGACTGACACTCATTTGCAATATAAACACCTGAAGTTGAAACAATTACTACATTTTCTGAAAAACTTTTATTTTTTCTGTCTTATTACCTAGCTAGCACTTTTATGAAGCAAATGTTCAATTCTGACAGATTCCTATATGAAATAATTTTCAGATTAGAATGAACACAGTCAAAACCACTTGTATTTACAGCACAAAATAAAACGTTTATTTTTCCTATAAGAACACTTTAAAATTTCTTTCACACTCAATTGAATGAACAATTGAGAAATTTCCTTTGCTAATTAACTTAATTAATTGGAGAATGTATATCTGCCAGTATGTCAGCCTGAACAGGTTTTGGAGAAGTTAGTCTGTTTTGTAGGGAATATTCAAAACTGAAGGAATTTGCCTCAGTTTTCATCGCTTTGTTTGTATACATAAAAGAAGGTTTATTAAAGCCAGGGTATTGAAGGCACCTTTTCCTGAAAACACTGATTTTGTTTTTCTATTGTAAAGAACACTGCATTCCTCATCTTAAGTTAAGATTTATCAAGAATAGCCTGCAGAGTTTAACAATGTGTCGTGGTTTAGGCCCTGCCAGCAACTAAGTACCATGCGGCTGCTCGTGCACTCCCCCTGCCCCCACAGTGGGATGGTGAGGAGAATTGAAAGAAAAAGGTAAAACCTCACGGGTTGAGATAAGAACTGTTTAATAGAACAGCACAAGGAGAGAGGGAATAATAGTAACAATAATACTAACAAAAGAGTATGTAAAGCAAGTGTTGCACAATGCAATTGCTCAGCACCCAGAACACTACACTCAGCTCGTTCCCCAGCTGCGGTAGCACCCCACCTGGCCAGCTCCCCCAGTTTATATTCTGAGCATGAGGTCAGTATGCTATCGAATATCTCCTTGGCTAGTTTGGGTCAGCCATTCCGGCTGTGCCCCCTCCCAGCTTCTTGTGAAAATTAACCCTATCCCAGCCAAGCCCAGGACACAATGAAAGGAGTGAAGTTCAAATACATCCTAATGAAAGGGCTTTATTCCCCTATATTAAGACTGAGCACAACTCATTGTATTCAACATACTCAAAAATTATCATCTGGAGCAGTAGATGAATGATGAAATAAAGTTTGAAGATGGTATCAAATTAACCAGAACAGGAAAATCTAAAAGTAACTAGAAGGAGTTGCAAAAGATGTTTTGGTACTGGGTGAAAAATGTTAAATGTAAGTCAGTGTTAGAAAATTCAAAGTAATAAACTTAGTGGGAAGGAAAAATTCCTAACTGTACATAAACATTTACATAAACATTAGTTCACTGTAAATGGGATTGCCGTTCAGGAAAAAAAGCTCCAGTTGCTACTGTGTATAGCTATTTGGGAACATCAGCTTAATGCTTGAACAGTTGGAAAAGTAAGAACACCATTATGATTTATTAGAAAAAAATAGCACCAAAACACGAAAACCTAATTAAGCTACTGTGTAAATTGCTTCACATGAATGTGTTGTGTCAGTCATCTTAAAATGGCAAAACAGAACTAGGAAAACATGGAGAGGATGATCAGAGCTGTGGAATTGCTTCCATAATGAAAATAAAAAGTAAGTAGACTGGAACTATTTACTTGGGAATAGGCACTGTACAGAGACCTTTGTAGTCCATGAATATGAATAAATTTGTATCTTAAAAATTAGATCACATGGTGAACTTAAAAGGCAGATGTTAAAACAAACAAAATGTCTCCACATAACTCCTCGGGGTCCAAGTGCAGAATAGGCAAGCCTCCAAGTGATGGAGACCAACTGTTCTGCCACAGGCAGTTAACCTCAGGTCGATTATCCCATACCCAGCTGTGGCCAGTAACAGAAGAAGTGAATATACAAAGTAAACCTTTCATTTTCAGCCACATGTTGGTTTAGGGACTGCCTGACGTGTCCCTGAAGCACCATCCATAACTTCCATTGACTGTTAGTTCTGCAGATTTCCCTAATTCCCTCCAAAGCACTTTAATATACAGCTTTGAGGCTTGTCTGTTCTGCATTTGAACCCAGAGGAGTTATGTGGACAAAAGCCTATCTGGCTTCACTCATCGTATAAATTGATCTGGTAAAAGACATTAGAGATACACATGTAAACATATTTTGCATTGTTTAGGCCATGATGGTTACAAACAATTTGGGTAAGTAGTTTGTTAATATATTAATTTATTCTACATATTTATAAATAGAGATATTTAATGTACATAATATGACCATATGTGCACTCCTCACAAACACTACATCAAGCCTTACCATAACCAAGCAAGCATTACTATTAAAGGAATGCAATTAAATTTGTTTTCTACCAACAGTAAAACATAAACATGATGCTTCAGGGTTAGGGAATTTTTTTTCTTAGTTGTATGGTGAGCTACTAGGGAGAGATTTGTTCTCATGAGGCTCAAGGGACTACAGGGCTAGTTAGTTACTTCCATGGTGCATGCAACATATATTCAGTTTCATGACATTTGTTGTCAACACCTGATTTCTTTCTCTTTGTAATGCATTTCTACTTGTCGTGGATGGAGTCATGCACTTCACTTATGAGAGAAGCAACAATGTACTTTATTGATCTGAAACAGTGATTTAACAAAGTTCAATGGTAAATGCAACAGTGGTTTAACAAGATTCGATGGCAAGGTATATTTGATTATTTACTGCATAGAGGACAGTGTCAGACAAAACCGTCAGGGAGACCCTCCCATTGAGTCATGAGGTTCAGAATGGACCCCCTTGTGTTCTCAACTCCTTCTCAGAGAGGAGTCTAGGTGCAGCTGGATCCAATCCTAGTCCCAGACTTGGTTAACAGTTTATGTCTAAAGGATTATATATGCGTGTATTGGGTCTAGCTGAGATGGAGTTAATTTTCCCCATAGCAGCCCTCATACTGCTGTGCTCTGTATTGGTAGCTAGAACAGTGTTGATAACACACCAGTGTTTTGGCTACTGCTGAGCAGTGCTTGCACAGCATCAAGGCTGTCCCTCCAACATTGCCTGCCCCTCACCAGTAGGCTGGGGGTGGGCAAGATCTTGGGAGGGGACATAGCCAGGACAGATGACCCATAGGGTATTCCATACCATATGACGTCTGCTCAGCATAAAAGCTAGGAGGAGGAGGAGGAGGAGGAAGGGGGGGCATTCGTTTATTTACGTTTGTCTTCTGGAGCAACCACTACGTGTACTGAAGCCCTGCTTCCTGGGAAGTGGCTGAACATCACCTGCTGATGGGAAGTAGAGAATAAAATCTTTTGTTTTCCTTTGCTTTCGCGTGTGACCTTTGCTTTTGGTTTATTAAACTGCCCTTATCTTGACCTACGAGCCTTTCATTTTATTTTCTCCCCCTGTCCAGTTGAAGAGGGGGAGTGATAGAGTGGCTTTGGTGAGCACCTGGCATCCAGCCAGGGTCAACCCACCACAATGCGGAATCAATCCTTTATATCGCTTCGCTAAGATTTCAAAGTTTAGCATGCTATTAATCACTTACTGAGAATCTGTTGTGGCAAGGAATCTCTCAACCTTGAAGAGTAACCTTCAGAGGCGTCCCTGCTCAAGGGGAGATCCTGGCATGCAGCCTGCTGCCATGCAGGAAAGCTCAACAGGCCCTGGCCTGTCCACTATTTATAAAGTAAGATGATTGACTTATAGTTATATTTGCATACCAGCAAGATGTCTGGCTCACCCCAGACAGCCCTTGGCTACCATGTTGCCATCTGTCCCCCAAAGCCCAGAGCAAGCTGGATGCAGCCATCACAACCCCCCCTAGTGATTATGGCTTAAGCGAGGGAAGGAACACACCGCCATACTGCTTTTGCACCAAAATCTTATATGAGAAATTGTACACTTTGACTTTCTTCCATTTACTGATTTATTCCTGGAGATGAGCTTCTTTACTTTAACATGACCTATTTTTATTTGGAAACTGGATCTCATTCTTGTGAAAACACAGGAAAACTACGTGTTTAAAGTAAGCCCGCATTTCAGAATGTGGTGTTAGAATTTTGACAGCACTTTAGCTCTGCATTTAATGACAAACATTTACAAATCTTGTATCTGGGGTATATTACTACTACGTTCTTACTCATAAGATGTTTTAGTAATTTAGCCTATTAATTCAGCTACATTGATGCTTTTTAAAAATCTTTTTCATATATTTTAACATTCAGTTTTTGAAACAGAAAATGGAATGTGTATACAGTGTAAAAACATGTTTTGAATACTCAGTTGTGCATAGTTACATCAATTATACATATCAGTCAGCTACATACACCCACAGTAATCAGGATATACAAGTTGTTTATGAACACATTTAACAACCTGTTGGTAAAAATGTACTATGTAGTTTATAGACATGTAATTTCAAAGGTATGTATACATGTGAACAACTGTACACTGAATCTCTCTGAAAATAGACTTAACATGACTGCTTAGTCATTCATTTTCTCCAATACTTTGCCAAACCTTTAGAATGAGGAGAATGTACATTTCAATGGTATTTGTTATCAATAAACTAGGTATGTAATTGGATAAGCTAATAACAAGGGCCATCCTACTAGTAACAGAATCTGAGAAAAATGTATAGCTAGATTATTTTTCAATTAGTTATTAAAGCCCTAATTAAAAACATTTTTCTGTATTTTGTCCTTGAGGAACGAGAGAAGGGTTCTCAGAGACTTTCAAATATGCCTGTATAAAATGCAAAGGTTTGCTGTGTTGTGAAATAAACACGCAATCTATTTTGCAGATTTGGGTCAGGTAGAAGTGGGTTATTTCTACAGCTATAGGAAAGAGTGCAGAGCAATGGAGGTTCAGTCCTCTATCAGTACAAACTTTGACTTAAAGCAAAGGTACTAGGGCTTAGATACATTTAGAGCATATACAGCCTGGTCTGTGAAGGGGCCTGATACAGCAGAGCAGCATCTGCATAGAAGGGAACTTTGTTCTAGCAGATGCGCCTATGTCTGCCTGGTAACTCAGGATCTGCAGCCCTGTGGCCTCAACATACGTCTGCTCAGCTCGCCCACCTCTTGCTTATGACTCTGCTGTGTCCTTGACCAACTTTAGGCCTAGCAAGGCCTGCTGCCACAGCTGTATTGCTGCTAAATTGCTTCTGAGTTATCAACCTACTGAAATAATCTTTTTTTCCCAGAATTCTAGCGATGCCTTCTCCAGATTAACATAAAGAAAAAAATGCAAATCTTCCCAAGGAAAAGTGAATAACATCAGGTACTCTATTGCTTTATTAAAATGTAATGTAATTTAAATGCAGTCTACTAGTATAAAGTGGAGTTATCTGGTAGGCTAAGGTGGTTTCATCCTAGCTAAAAACCAGCACATTAACATGGGGATCCCTGTAGCTGTGTTTTGGAGAACTAGTTCAGTAGAAATTAATATAAATAAACCAAGCTAAATGTCATTTTCATATTTAATGTTCCTCATTTTTTCCCTGTTTTGATTCTTTTTCTAACATTTCTAAAGTGAACACCATTAGTTTAGGTGAGAGAAGCACTGCTTTGAGAACTAGAACTGAGCTTTACCTGATTTACCAGTCAAGGGTTTAGTTACTGCTTTTTAGACTTGTCTAGCATGTCCAGCTATGGAAACACATTGCTAATTAATGTGTCTGAGGACGACAATTCAATTGAGAATGCCAGGAATTGAAATGGTAAAGTTGGAGTCATGATGTCATTCTGTGCACTGTAATCCCTGACTGATCACCATGCTCCTTACCCACATCTTTTCCTGGTATCAGCTAAATGCACAAGCACAGCTTTGCTTTATAATTGCAGTACTGATTATGAGGCTCTGCATTCCTGGAATAATAATACCCTGAAGAAAGTACAATGTTTCGTCTCTGTAACTGAGAAGAGTGTTAGACTCAATCCATCAAATTCATGTGCCTGCATACAAAATAAATAATTCCTAATCTAGAAAGGATTTAGGTGCATTTATACAGAACATCACTTTTCTCATAGCTGATCCCTTTACAGGCATTACCATCTTATTTGAACAAACAAAGGAATCAGAAAAAACAGATCTCAGCAGAAAAGATGGGAGTAACTACATAACATGATGTAACACATTCAGCAGTAATTGAACTTCTGGACCCTCAGCAGTGATGCAGGCTAGGTCATATGACGTGTAAGAAGTACATCTTATGTATGGCTAAAGTATTTTCCTATTGGCAAATCTACGTGCTGTCCAGCTGGAATACACAATTCATGGAATCCTGGAATAAGGTCATTACTTAGGCTGTGTTATCTCAGCCATGTTGTACAGGGATTTGGTTAATTTCAACATTACCTTACATATCAGAGTATTAAAGAAGGCAGGTCAGGTGATTGTAACCAAGTGATGCACATTCGCCTCTGTGGCCTACATTTTTAATGTTTAAAGAAAAAACTCAGTGACGATGCTTTTTGCAGATGCAGAGGTGTTTGATTCATGCCAAAACTGACATATGGATGCTACCAAGGATGCTTGTGGGTGGCTGAAATACTGTGAACTATTGGCATAGCAGAGCTGTGATCTCATGGTGTTTCTCTGCAGTCACTTTATTTTGTTCAGGACATGAAACACACAACTCAGCTTCTTTTTTTTTTTTTTTTCTGTCTTATCATTGTATCACTAGCACCTATGCAAGAAACAGAATTTATCCTGAAGTAGTGATGGCATCAGTGCCCTAAGGGTAGGTTAGGTGAAATCTTTGTACTTAGGTAGCATATTTTAGTGTTCCCTATAAATTTTTTCTGACCCTTCTTCCCAACCCCATAAGCAGATTATTCTTCAAAGCATATCACAGCTTTTCTGAAGTTTTTCATTACAAAAAACAAAACTACAAAGCAAAAATGTTTCAAAATAATCACATTACCTGATTTTCATCGAAAAGCTGCTCCTTGTTCTGCAAAGCCCACATAAGATGGTTGAAAGTGCGAGGCCACAGGTCCGTATAATGCTTGCTTTTGACTGTTAATACAAATGAACCTCATATCATTGAGAGCCTTTGAGAGGCAGTTTCTAGTTTGAAACAAGTAATCTGAAAACTGAAAAGACATGCTTGTATTTCAAACCTCAGCTTGATATTTAACTTCCCATCTGATACCAGACAAGTCACATAAAATAGTATTTCTTTCATAACTTCCTTCATCTCAGCACTAGAACTGACCCTAAACTAGTCACCTTGGCTCAGTCATGGGAGGGAAACATATTCATTTCATCCCGTCCTCAGATAAGTGTCTCAGGTAGGATGAATTTCCCTCTCACAGGAAGGGAAATTGCCCTATCACTGTGGATTAGACAGCAGGCTAAACTGTGAGGGTGCATTTGAATGCTTAACTCTAAGATGGCTATAGTTGGGGGGGATAAATCACAGCCAATGTGATGTGCCTCAATCTTCCTCCTGTAAAATCAGAATAATAGTGATTTGTTACATTACAAAAATACATTAATGTCAGTAATTTACTCAGGTACTACAGCAGTGCATAACTGTAAGTTTCTAAATAGATAAATGACGTGGAGATTGTTCCTAATCAGATTTCTAAAATGTCCTTAGAGTCTTTACAACACAGACCCACCTCTGATTAAAAAACGAAAAAGTTTTCCAAAACATGATTTTGTTGAGGATCATACTTTGAACTAATCTTTTCCATGTGGCTCTACACCGATAACATGGCTTGAAAAAAACCTGGAACCAGTTACTCAGCTCTAACAAGGAATTCTAAAATACTATTACATTATCATAGTTTGTCGTTACTCCACTCTAATAGTTTGTCACTACTCCAGTATTTAATTTTAATTAAAGCTCTACAGATCCCTCAGCAGGGATTGTTATGTCTAATTGTTTCTTTATGTTTCATCTGCCATATTTTTCCCTTTTAAGATAGGAAACACCACAGATTGTCTCTTGTCAGCAAAGAACAAAGCATGCTTTCAGAAAAAAGCATCTCTTAAGAAATATAACTTAAGAAATATATTTGTTATAGGCTGGAAAAGCAAATAATTACAGTAATTTTTTTTCTTGTGAGTGTTGACATGGTCCCACTATTCCTTGTGTTTTCTAGGGATCAGAACAATATAAACTTTTGTATTTAGCATTTCCTTGTCTCTTTTTTGATTGATCTGTTTTCAACCATTTTATTTCATAGCTTCATTGCTTGCTCATCTGTAGCAGTGGACATTATTCATTTTTAGAGTTAAAATCTGTTGCTATTGTTGAATATAATCATTTTAAACAATGTCTGCAACCCAAAAATTGAATGAAAATTCATTTTGCATAATTTTAGCAATCTAAGTGGCATCTAGACTGAATTGGTTGTCTAGGCTGCCTTTATAGATAGCAGAGGGAGATAGATACCTTCTCACATTAATTTGTCTTGTCTTAACATGTGTCTGAGAAAGAATGAATCAGTACTTTGAAGTTCCTGTTTCCTTCCCTGATTGTACCAGATGCCTAGACAAGTACCCGAGTTTAGACATCTCATGTTTATATATCTATAGGTAGATGAGCTGAATCTCTCCACTGATGGCTATAGCTGGCCAAAATGAATTCAGTCAGTTACTTCTGAACTAGCTTTCCAAAATACAGTTAAGTGAATCCTCACACTAATATGTTAACCTGGCTGCTCCAGTCCACCAGCTAACTTCATTTTATATCCAACTGGTTCCTCGAGATGAAGGTGGTTATACCTTCATCCTGAAGAACACTTTTTAGTCTGACCTGGTAAAACCAAAAATGTTACTGCACCAGGCCCTTCACACGCTTTTCCTCTCCCTGATCTTTTTCTGTATTTAGGCAAGTACCTAGCTCCCTACAGCAGAGGCATTGTCAGTGGAAGCAGAACTTCAGAGAGCTGTTCTTTAAAGTTGTGGGAATCCTGGTCTCTTGAAAAAGGAAGAAGTCAAAGGCAGAACAGACATGCTTTCCTCTGGAGACATGAGAGAGTGGTGAGAAGGACTAGAGGGAAGGTTTTCCAGTTGGAGACCAGTGTGAAGGGAAGTCAGAGGGAGTAAAATAACCCTTTCCAGTGGGGTATATTCCTATTGACTCACTTTTGAGACTTGGTTTTTGTTTCCCTAATTCATTGCTGCACTCATTGTGAATACACCTAATTAAAAAAATTCACTCTCAGCACTGGCTGCCCAGAGTGATGGCCATGACCAAACCCCAGTAATATCCATGTCTGGAGATTGAGAAAAAAAATTAAAGACTAGGAAAAAGTTTTCTCTAAAAAAATCTCTCTCTAACTGCTACTGGATTTATTATTCCTAGCTCTCAATAGTTTCATCATCACTGTCTCTCTGTAGGGATCCTGTTTCCTAGGATTCCTATTACAATGACTTTCGTAAGTAATTTTTATTGCTTCATATTATGTTAGTTGGAAATTGCAGTCTCTTATTTTAAGAGTTACAACACAACTAACTATTTTCTGATATCTGCTTATAACTAACTTGGTGGGAGCTAGAAAACAGACATTATTTTACTGGTTTTGGGACAGGCAGATAAAAAGAACTGGCTGGCTTGTTTGGTTTTTGTATTCTGTTAGTGTTTGAACCTACGTAGATCCTGAAGATGATGTCATACAAACGCATTAGACCACTATCTTCAGCTATAAATAAATAAAAATATTTCAGTATTTCTATGAAAACATTTTCTATCATAGAAAGTACATGAAAGGTGACCCAGTCTTCTTGTTACAACTTAGACTGAATCAGATCCAAACACACTGGAAAACTTTTTAGTTACATTTTTATTGTCATCAGCTTATTAACTTGATGAGATGGTTTTCAGCATTTTTCAGAGCCTCAAATATAAACAATCCAAATAAGTGTGTCCAGATGAAGCAGGATTTTGTTTTTCTAACTGAAAATGAAAATCAGGTTGGAGATTACATACAGAATTAGAAAACCAGTTTCACACCAAAATGTTCTATTCCTTTGTCTCCTTTCATTAAGAAGCATACAAACATGTTTTCAAAAGCCTTACACTGAAAGTAACAGTGATAAATGTTATTGTTGCTTAGTATGTAAACAGTGTAATGCCCATCTTCTTTTGTAATCAATGCACTGGCTTCAAGCAGAATAGTTAAGGCCCCAATTTTCACAGCTGAAACATGGCAGGAGTATTGACAGGGCCATTACCTTAGTGGTGCTGCAACCGCACTTTGATTTCAGAGGATTTTGTGGCAGGTAGACATATATGCTGAGGAAGACAGAAACTGAAGTTTTCAATACATTTCAATTACTCAAGCAAGGGAGTGTATTTTGTTTCCTGTGTGAGGTAAATGACCTATCAAAGAACACAGATGGATTTCATCCTCTGGGAACTCCATGGTTACAGTGTGGCCAGTTTCTGTGATTTACCTTGTGTTGTGAGGTTTTGGGTTTTGTTCTGGGTTTTTTTGTTGGTTTTGGGTTTGGAGGTGTTTTTACCCAATGAAATCATGCACTAGGAATCAAGAATTAAAGCCTTTTCTAGTTTTATAGCCGTACATTTTCGAGAGCAAATGAAAACTACTTGAGAAATTCTACGTACTTATCTTTCTGTATGGTCCATATGAACTTTTTAAAGATAATTTTTGTGTGCTCATGGATTTGTGGACCACAAACTGAAAATCTGCCAATTGCATAGTAGTCTAACGGTTAGGCTGTGGAATGAAATTTCTTTACCATAGTAAAAAAAATAGTCTGTGTTCATGTCTCTTTTTTATTTGTTTTAGTATACAAACCTAAGCTTGACAAATGGAACCATTTAGTGAATCTGTCTATGGTTTTCCTTTTTATTTCAACTTCTATTCACTCGAAGTTCTATGGATTTTGATTCCTACAGTATTTCTGTGTTTGAGTAACATTACACCATTTTTCATACAGTTCTTACTGCAGCAAAATGCTCAGGAGACTTGGGTAGGCCAACCTTATACAAGTATTACAAAATCAGAAAAGCAAAGGTGGAAATAGGAGACAAGAACAGACTTGGAAAGAAAAGCAGGAACTAAAACAGAAAAAGGAAATGATGTATCAAAGGAGATGATGTGTGAAGAAATGGCATAGAAAAGCAAGAGTGTAACATTCAAGGAGAAAAAAGAATAAAATCTTAATAATTTTAGTAAACTGTATATATCCTGTCCCATTAATTTCACATAGATGAATTGTTTTGTTTTGTTTTGCTTCCTATGTATGAAAGATAGCTCTGAACGTAGTGACAACATTCTCTCTGTGCTATAACATACGGTGTTTTTATGTGAAACACAGTATCTCTTTTTGTATCATAAGGAGTCAGAAGAAATGTAGAGAGATTTCCTGTTTCTTCATGCTTGTCATTCATCCCCTTTGTGCTGCTGTGCGACAGCAAAGATGGTGCAAGGTAGTAATGTCTTGTTAGCGTAAGCACAGTTTCTATCTTTCCTGTCTTAATTTTTAGGTAGTGTATCACTGAGAACCACCTATGTGAAAAAAATCTGTCCCTTATTTACATCATTCATGACAATGTAAACTGTTGTTTCCATGGCAAGGAAAAATACTGCACGATCTCTAGAAAAAACTTGTTCCCTTTTATCTTAACTTGTAAATTTAACAGTTAAATAATAGATAAGTCAAACTTTAGCTTTTCAGCTTTATTAAATTATTTTGCAACTTTATGTTACAAAACCAGCTGGAAACTGCAATGATTTATAGCTCTGTTTTGGCTTCTTGTTTTCCCAGATTACGTACAAATGAAGTAAATACATCATGACAATACTTTCTTTAATTAATTTTCAGCGCTATCATTATATATCATATAATCCAATACGAGGTCTTCCGAAATACATACCTTCCTAAATCAAAGTGATTTAAAAGATACGTTTAAAAAGTTAGGCAGGAGAATTTTTACATGCCTATTAACATTTCAGACCCTATAGACTGAGACCTGTGTTTGAAGAAACTCTGTCGCTTTCAGTTTGCTATCTCTCGTGGTTACAGCAGATCAGATAACAGTCAGTGGTATTACCTGCTGTGACAATTTTTTATTGTATCTGCCAACCACATTGATAAAAAGTATCTGGAATGCACAATGTTGCCTGTGTATACAGATGCCGAAAGGTTAATGAAGGGGACAGGGAGTACTCCAGGCTGGTGCTTGCCAGTTATTGATTTATTAATATCAACTCAAACATTTAAAAGGTTTCCCTTTTACTTTAATTAGATTTAGTTTATTTCTTAATTTATTTGTGCTTAGTAATAGTTTAGACTGAGAAAATCTCTCTGAATGAAGTGACAGTAAATGTTCAGATTACTGTTTGACTCACTGTACTGTTGAAGTTAAGGCTCACATCAGTTTGCAGAGCATTTACATCCTTTAGATTACAGAAAAAGAAGTGCATTAGAAGTTTGAAAGTAATTATTTTGTGTAAAATTTGAGCTTAGACTTTTCAAGTCCTTTATAGACCTTTAGGACCAGTTAAAGAATAAGTGATAAACATGTCACACCACATCTTGAGTCATGCAGTTACAGTGACAACCATACAAGCAGTTAAACAAACAAACAAACAAAAAACCAACCCCAAAAACAAAGGAAGAAGTGCTTTGTAAACTCTGAAAAGAATTACAATCTCTCTAATTGAGAAGAAAGGCTGGACATTGTTGCTTAAATGTAACTCACACGATGACAATCCACTTTGACGATTCAGAATTCTAAGTGCAGGAAAATGGCTCTGTCACCTTGTTGCCTATGTCCACACCAGCAGTTGGTACCTTGGGGCCTTGTCAATGTATTGCAGGACAGCACCACAGTGGGCTTTTGCAGCTGTCACAGTGGTAACCTAGCAGGGGTAGGGGATTTCTATGACATCTCTTCCAAACCACTGTGCACGCTTTGCCAATCTATTTAGGGCATCCTACTCAAACTTGTGTTGTAAACATCCTTTTAAAGTCTGAAATAAATATTTTCACAGCTGTGACTGGAGATGGGCAAACAGGACTTCAGAAACCTCTTTCAGGAATATTAACTAACTAACTGTGTTTGCTCTAGCTCTACCCTACATGCCTCCATTTTGCATCCACTGCCTGTGCAAGACTCCTACACTGCACAGTGTTTCAGGGCAGGGGTTGTATTCTCATTATATGTTTATACAGAAATTAGTAAAGATGCAGTCTTAGACAATTGTAACAAAAATATAAGTAATGAAGAAGAATAAAAAGTTGCCTAGTGTCTTCCTTATCTGATTTAAAAAACTGTCAGTTTGTTCTGTGAGATTCTGCTGTTCCAGAGGGAAAGAATTTTATAAAATGTAGACTAAAAATGAAATGTATGTGAATTGCTCCCATTAGTTACATATTTTTGTAATGCCAGTCATTTGGGTTTTATAGAATGGAGGCTTTTATTTTGGAGGAGGGAAATATAAATTGCTTTCTCCCTTTCAGAGACTGCAGGATAACAAACTCTGAATTTCTAAATCATTCCTATAAGCTTCTGCTAATATGGCAAGTTCATTTTATCTTTGATTAATTCCCACTTCAGTCAGTCCAAACTATTACAATGTTCATCTATTACTATCCTATATATAGAGCAGCAGTGCAGGAGTGATACGGCAGTCATTGATTTCTTATCTTTGGTGTAGCCCCTCTATTGGCACATTTCTTAAAATTCAGGTTGGATAAGTTTCCAAAAAGGCTAAGATAGTTATCTAGGTGTCAAAGAAACAAATAAACCATAAGAGAAAGTCTGAAGAAAGAGATTTTTTTCTTCTATGCTAGTAGTGGAAATGGATTTATAACATTCAGGTGGTAAATAACTTGGATATAGAGGAAATGACTGACTTTAATGAGGAGAGATTATGTTGAAGATGTACCAAAACAGAATAAGGGAAGAGGTAAATAGCATATATTTTCTGCTTTCTCTTGTGATTATAATTTGAATTTAATTAACAATCTCATTTCAGTGTTCTGTTCACAAAAGAAGAAAAAGTGAGACCTACTATATGGTTAATTTCTCTTTTTTCTTTAAGTGCTAGCAAAAAAAAAACCAACCTACTGTACAAAAACCCAATATACCTATAATGTTGTTCTAAAACCTTAAAAAACATTGTTAAAAAAAAAGAAAAAAGGAAAAAAGAAAAGAGGGTGTTTGGAAGGAATTTCTGTTGGCTAATCTAAGCTTCACATCACCTTTTTGGAAACGTTGCCGCCGTCATGATATGTCTCATGGCAGCCATGTTCATTGGAACTGTCAGCCAGTATTTTCTTTTAATAAATTGACACTGGACAGAGGATTTCTCACTGCCTCCACAGAGGAGAGGTAGGGCAGAGAGATCTGAGGGGAAAGTCTGCTTAAGAAAATGAAGGAAGAGTGATTATCATTAAGGAATATGATTACTAGTGATTCATATTTTGTCAGATCTAAACTCATTTACCAAAAAATCAACAAGAATAGTGATTGATCTCAGGATATTGATGTCATGCTTTTCTCACTCATTTGTCCTTGTTTTCTGCACCAAATTTCCTCTTAGGAAGACAAGGAAATAATTATGCATATAATTTAAAATCTCTGGGAGGTGCTTCAGATATTTTGGATGAGGACTTTCTATGTATAAGTAAGTAAGGAGGAATAGTAATTGCTTTTCCCTGGTCACCAAGAATCATTACAATATTAGGTTTTCACAGATTTATCCCTTATGACCAATACTTTGCAATGTGAAGGTGAGGACACTGAGGGATCTTTCTTCTACCCTCCGTTGGTTTGTTCCTAGTAATGAAACTATCAAAAGTGAATACATTATCAAACTTTTATTTATTCAGGTTACATGTTTGGATAGGTACCTCCCAGTTTTTCTTCATTTCATTGTCTTTGTAGGTTAATCTGTAAACTGGCTCATTTAAAATATAATTTGAACTTGACTGTTTTGTTTTATTTTTCTTTCTTTCTCCTTCTGATGCTGTCTTATTCTGTGAAGTATTTTGGGATTGAAGGTGAAAATAAAATGCTTCTAAGGACAAAGTTAAATTAGAATTACCATGTGGAAAGAAGGGAGAAAGTATTTTGTCTTCTACTCTGGTCTTGCAGGTGATCTTATTTTTCATTTTATGTTTAGACAACACTTTATGTTCATGCAATAAACGACAAAAGAGATGTTCTCTTCTTTTATCCAAAAGCTTCCTAAAAAGTCCTGAAGCCATGTGGTATTGCAAGGGTTTTGAAATTCTGTACACTTTTCTCAGCTTTGGATCAACTCTGCTCAGATTGTGTCAGTTTTGCATTAATGACAGAAAGAACAGTGAAGACAAGCTGTGTGGGCTTCACCGTGGGCTTCACCATGAGCTAGTAGCTCAGTACATGCACCTATGAACACAGGAAGGTCACAATCTGACTCGATTCTTGAAGGGTGCTTCTTTTTTTCTTTTCCCCCAACCTCCTTTTTCTATGATATACTGCAGCAGAAAAGAATGTTCCACTGACTTTGGGATGAGTGATGGAAACTGTGGTACAGACTGTGCATCCTGGAATGATTGAGCAGAGTGGGAAAATTTGTGGTATAATGCAAGCTGTTCTTCCCAGCAGGCTACATTTGACCCATGAAGTAGTACAGAGGTAGAGCAAGGCCATATGCCTGGCCTCTTCCATTTTGGATCATGTGTGACTCTGGACAGGTAAGCAGCATATTATGAGCAAAAACTAAACTTAGGAAATATAGGGAAGTTTCATGACTTCTTTTTGGATAAGCATGAAATCCTCTGTGGTCTGGTGCAGGAACTGGAACTGACATGAATTCTCTCTTAAGACTTTGTATGTTTTTGGCTTCTGCTAAGTTACAAATAGTATGAGTAGAGCCTCTCTCTGTGTTTCTTTAATATTTCAGTGTTTTGACTTCTGGTCTTGGCCCAAAGCTGTAAATGCTAGACAGATAAAAAATTTATTAGGCTAGTCTTATCATGAACAAGTTTTCTGAACTTCTAGGAAATTCTGGATCAGTTTAGTGCCAAATTCTAGACAGCATCTTTGGGGATATTCTCCTTATTTTTGTATTTTTAAAATAGCTAAAGTGCGTACCCTAGACAAAGGAAGTTTCTGTGTCTCTTTAATGTTGATTTTTCCATCAGGTCTGGCAAATTTGAGATGTTTCTTCTGTTGAATTAAAATTTATTTCATAGCCATTTACATTTACAAAAGAATGACGTTTACTGTTCTGTCACATCGAGGTGTTTTATTTTAAAATATCTCTGAGAGATTTTTTAAATAAAAATTTTTCAGCTCAAAGAAAATATTTTTCTTTTTTTGTGTGAACGCTTTGAAATTTCTTCTGCAAACCTTTAAATTCTAATCCTAAAAAATAGAAATATACTGTTTCTTTGATTACTATTGTGTTGATTTTTATTTAAATACTTTTGCTTATGCATCTGCCTATTTTCTTTACTTCCTTATTTGGTCTTATTCTTCATTATTGTTATTTTAGAATATATTTACAAGTCTTTTACTTACACTTCTATTCTTATCCTAATTTATTCTGATAATATCATCATCATGCCTAAAGATTTTGGCATTTCACTTCCTTCATAATTTTTTTTAGTCAATGTTTATCTTATTCTACTCTATTTTACCTTATTCTTCAAAAACTCACTTCCATGTCTTACTGAATTCCACAGCAGCTTTTTTTGGTTCTTCCTCTTGACTCTTGCAGATATTTGCTGATTTGGGTACTTTTTAAGTCTCCATATCCTGCATCTCATCTACTCTTTTTTTTCTTAGTCCAAGTCTCATCTAGCTAATATAGGAAATGTATCACAGAGATTTATAAGGCTTCACAGTAGCTTTGGAATCATCTATCAGAGATCCTCCTGCTACTTACTTTTCATAACTTGATGTTGGACAAGTGTTGGGATTTTATTCAGTTACAAACTATTGTTCATTCAAGTAGAGGATTGCAGCAAGAGTTTTCTATTGCTTCTCCCTTCAAATTTCCATTCCTACACTTAAATGAGTAAATTAAATTTTACAGAGGTGATGTCTACTTTGTAATTGCAGTAGGATGAACATTTTATTCAAATTACAGATTTGGAATAAAAGGTGACATTTTGGAATGTGAGGGATTAGTGTCCGTCCCTGGCATTTAAATATTTTATTTTCCCTTGTGACCACTAAATGCCTGCCAAAAATATTTTAGAAAAAAAGTTTTAGAATTTTTCCATATTCGCTTTTTTCTCTTTGAATTCTCCTTTGGATCACTCTGTTGATTCATGAGGAAGTAGTTTCATTGTGAAATGAAAATATCCCAGTTTCTTAAAATGAAGACCATCTAAGCAGATAACCATTGCAGTATAGCTCAAACTTATATGATAAATTACGAACCGGAGCATAATGTGAAAGTCACCATAGCCCCAAGCTTCTTTCTGGCTGCCAAGGTCCTGATTTCTTTCTTCTCCAAGCCAAAGAGAGGTGAAATGAGCAGAACCAATGAATGATGAAACATGTGGAACATCAAAGCAAAAAAAAAAAAAGGTATCACCCAAGAGCTTTTCAGCTTTACTTCACAGGAAAAAAAATGTCACTGAACAAAGCATTTGGCTGATTTTCAATCATGAAATGAGATCTAAGTGCCTGCCCACATTTCCAGTCTGTACACTGGGAAGCTCTACATTAGTCAGTATACTCTGTACTAGCATTGTATTAGATCTAACACCTTACATATACTGAACAAGGTGAGCAATAACAATAAAAAGGATATTTCCATCATCATATTCTCAGAATACATTATTTTTGTAGAGACTAAATGTCACTTCTCTAAAGCCTTACCTAACTGTTACAACAAACTAAATAAAAGTTAAGACTATATTTTGGTTCCCTAGTTTGAGAGCAGAGAGAGACTAGTTACAGAAGCCTGGTAACAAGAATGGTGAATCACTCTGCTCTTCATTTCTTCTCATTGTCTGGAAGTTTTGCAGAAGGCAGGAACAACTAGATATAGGCAGAAGACTCCACCTCAGATAACCTCAAGAGAGACGAAAGAAATCTGAGAAGTATAATAATATCTCCTGGCTCACTGACATTGTGGTATGGGATTCAAAAGCGTTGGTAGCTTGATTTCTAAATAGCTATAGGGAGACTTCCTCTGAACTGGTTTGAATATGATGGTCTGGGAGTAAAGTGATAGGGCCCTGTGAACCTTTTATGTTTTAAAATTTTACGTTATTTTGTAAAATTGGATTTGTGTGAATAAATTGTTGACTCAGGAAAAGGGACTGAACGAGTCTCACTGTGATCTTTGTGCTACAAGAACAGGTGTATAAAGGGACAAATCTGCGTAAGTTTGGATAAAATGCTATAATAACAAGTAGTTTGTAACTGGTAACTGGACAATATTCTTAGCCCTTTAAGCTTTTCCCAGATTTGTTTTTATGAACATGAGTTTTCATTTAGTCTGTAGGGTAATTTTACAAATACCTACATCAACATATTCTTACATAGATATTCTAGTGCAGAGGGAGTCTTATGTACATGCTCCTTGGCCTCAGGTGTTTGCAGTTTCCTCAAATGTGAACTCATTGTGCTTTAGTAAATAAAAACAAATTCTCCTGTACACATATCTTGTCAAATACATTGTACTATTAAAAAAAAAAAAAAGAAGAAAAAAAAATGTCAAGAGTATAACTTCCAAGAAGTATGCAGTCTTTGCATCATTTCTGCCTCAGAAAACAGTAGCCTGACCAGATAAATACCCTTGTCCCTTGACTCCCCTTGTATGTTTTAGGACTGACATTTTTTGAATAAAGCAGAATTTTTGCTTCTGTCCTCTATAAAGAGTTTTATGTCACACTGGAAAAAATACAATAATCAAAAATGGTATGTGATTTACAAGATGACAAGTATCATCATGGCTTTCTTTAATCTTTATTATAATCTCACTACAATCTTTTAAAATGATACTGTTGAAGTGTTGATTTCTACTTTTTATCTCAAATGTTCATATCTATTGGGTAGTTTCCAGTCATCGTGAAAACGAAGTGTTCTAAATACACATAAATATTCACTCTAAATCTTTACTTAGGTCAATGATTGTGACTAGGTCACTATGTAACTCTCTTGCATAGAGCAAGGAAGCTGGAGTATCAGAAAACTCTTTAGAGCTTTGTGTTGTATTTGTGTGGCAGGGGTTTGTGTAGTAGGGGAGGGGCTACAGGGGTGGCTCCTGTCAGAAGCTGCTAGAAGCTTCCCTGGCTCCAAGTCAGACCTCCCTCTGGCCAAGGCTGAGCCAACCAGTGATGATGGTAGCACCTCTGTGATGGCATATTTAAGAAGGGGAAAAGACTGCTGAAAAAGAGCTGCAGCAAAGAGAGGAGTAGGATGTGAGAGAAACAACCATGGTCGGTGAAGAAGGAGAGGGAGGAGGTGTGCTGGAGCAGAGATTCCCCTGCAGCCCGTGGTGAGATGGCAGGCTGTCCCCCTGCAGCCCATGGAGATTAATGGTGGAGCAGAGATTCCCCTGCAGCCTGTGGAGGACCTCAGGCCGGAGCAGGTGGCTGGGCCCAAAGAAGGCCGTGACTCCGTGGGAAAGCCCATGCTGGAGCAGTTCGTGGAGGACTGCAGCCCGTGGAAAGGGCTTGCGTTGGAGAAGCTCGTGGAGGGCTGACCCCTGTGACTCTGTGAGAGAGCCCACGCTGGAGCAGGGGAAGAGTGTGAGGAGTCCTCCCCCTGAGGGGGAAGGAGTGGCAGAGACAATGTGGGACAAACTGACCACAACCCCCATTCCCCATCCCCCTGTACCACTGGCAGGGGAGGAGGTAGAGGAATCGGGAGCAAAGCTGAGCCTGGGAAGAAGGGAGGGGTGAGGGGAAGGTGTGTTTTTGAGATATGGTTCTATTTCTCATCATCCTACTCTGATTTGGTTGTTAACAAATTAAAGTGATTTATTTTTCCCCAAGTCTAGTCTGTTTTGCTTGTGACCATAATTGGTGAGTGATCTCCCTGTCCTTGTCTCGACTCATGAGCCTTTCATTGTATTTTGTTCTCCCCATCCCACCGGGGGGGAGAAGCGAGCGAGTGGCTGCGTGGTGCTTTGTTGCCGGCTGGGCCTAAACCATGACAAGCTTCTTTAGAGCTGTTCTCAGACTGGTCTTTAGAATAAGCTGAGAAATTAAAAAGGAAAATAAATAGCTCACCAGGACAAAGGAAGCAAGCTGGTAGGAAGGAAGGCTGGCCAATGACGTCTGGGGCAGCTTGCTGTGCTATTGGCAGGACTATGACAGTTGAATCAGGTATTTCCTACCTTGGCAACTCTAAACAATTGGACTTTCCTGACTTACTGCACTGAGACTGGCGATGCCACTGCTCTTCCACAAAAATCTTGTGCCAAAAGATGTCACATGACAGCTAGAATTTGAGCTTATATTTTTAAAGGAATGAACTTCATATTTCTTTATTTTCTTCAAGATAACTTTTATTTTGTTTATTATTCTCTGCTTACAAAGCAGTTGCTCTTCAAGGAAAAGAAACAAAGATCCTAGAATTTTCTGCTCCTTCATTTCTTTAGAAAATGAAACATGCAAGCACAGTAACGTACTGTTCCTCCAAATTAAGTTTGTATTTTCAAATTTGAACAATTTATTTTCATTGGGAGCTGGCAATTCATCTTAGAGGGGGATTGAGAAGAAAGGAAGGCAGAGTGTCTTTGTAAATGAGAGGAAAATTCGTCATATTTGCTGTATTGTGCTTTTTTGAGGACTTTGAATTTTCTTAGCAGTTGCATACTAATGCTGACAATTTCTTGGTTCAGGAAAGTCACAAATATCCAACTTTTTTTTTTATTCTGGAGTAGGATAAAAAGTTGATAGTTTTAGTATAAAAGATATTCTGAAATTACATATTTCGAATATTTTGAGACACTTCATTATTTAATTTAAAATTAAACACCCGGATTTAGGAATTCTGTTGCATTTTGGCTTCGTGAAACAAGTCAAAATACTTTGCTTTATATCATTTCAAGATTGTTTGCATTATTCAACATGAATTTGCACGTTACATGTTAATGTTCACAGTCTTTCTACTGAGAATGATTCTGTGACATACTTCCCAGAATGTGTCTATGCAAGTACTTTCCCCTAATGATTCATGCTGTCCAAAAAGTAAAAAAAAAAAAAAAATCCATGCTTATTTTGTTCTCCATCGTTATGCAGATTGGCAAAAGGAAAAGAGAAGGACAAAGCAAGGAGAATAGAGAAAAAGTAGTTCTTGCAATGTTTGTCCAGGAATTTTCATTAACTGAAAACAGTCAAAATTAACCTGTTATATGGGTTTGGGGATAGAGAGTTCATAAATAAATGAATGAGCCTTGGGGCAGGATCGAGTCTGTTTGAGATGGACATGGGAAGAAAAATCAAAGTGGAAAATAAGAAAGAAACATCCTCTTCTGGAAATTAGCTTGAAAACATCTTTAAAGAGTTTACAGTTGATGGAGTAGGTGAGAGAGTGTTAAAAACAGGACAATCACACAAAAACGTTGTTTCCAGAACCTTTCACAAATAATCTTATGTAACTTCTTGAAAGCCTAGTAGTGAAATTTTAAGGGAACTTCCACAAATTTTTAAATTTTGTTTAAGAAAACCTTCAGATAACCTTGTTTTAAATATTCTTTATGCAGAGAGATCCTGAGATAATCCAAATAGCCTCATGATTACTTTTTACTTGAATGTCTTCTCACTAACAACAAAAAAAAAAAAGTACAAATTGGAGTGGGATCTTTCATAATGGAATCTAGAGTTAAAAGGAGAAAACTTGCAGCACTGAAAGAATTTTCCAGAGGTAGTTAGCCTCTATCTCAGTTGCTGTACTGATATTTTTAAATTGTAATCTTCTCTTAAATTATAGGACTGTGACTTGGAAAACAATATTTATTTCATCTTTTATTTCTTGGTTCTGTGTGACAGAGGAAAGCAGCACAAGCCAAAAAATAAAAATCTCTTTTCTTTTTGCTGCTAAATGAAGCAAACTGACACATTGTACTGCAGTAAGTAAGCCACTAGCTCATTAAATCAAAAGGCAAACATCTTTCTCAAGCTACTATGATGCATTGTGGAAAGATCATGTCATTTAAGACCTACCTACAATGGGAACTAATTAAGTAGTCTTCCTGATTTATGATAATTATCATTCACTGTCTTAGAATTTCTAATTACTCTGTGGAATTAGTTGTGAAAGTTACCAAAACGTGAGGTAATTTAGAGAATGATAAAGCTGGAAGGTTAGATGTAGTCAATACTTTTTAAACCCTCTGCTTGTCAGGAAGGTTGACCTTGCTGCATGTTTCACTGAGACAACATTCCTACAAAGTTAGTGAAGTCAAAGCTTGAAGAATTAGCCTAAAAATACTGCAGTTTGGAGTGAATGCCTAGAACTACTGACATCATTAAGAAATCATTGAGTTTGAGCAAGGATTTTACTTGTGATCTGTTCTCAGCCAATGTAATCCTAGCATTTTATTTCTTTTCTATATTACATTACATGTCTCCTCACTAGTACACTATATTGTGCATTTTTTTTCCTTTTCTTATTCTCTTCTCTGTTATCCTATCCTATCATCTCTGTTAAGGGATGTTAGGAGTGGCCATCTCCGCCTGGGCCAGGTCTGGGCCAGGACCTCTCCTGCTTGGCTCCTAGAGCCCAGCCCAGTGCCCGGAGACCTGGGGTCTCTGCCTAGGCTGAGGGATGCAACTGCTGCTTTCCTGTTTGCCAAGCACCTATCCCAGAGACACACACACACAGACACACACAGGACACTGACACTGCTGGTCACAGAGACTGCCACAGATGAGGCACTGCCTTCAAAAGCACCCACATATAGGAATCACATAAAACATAAACACAGACAGCGAAGTCCCCTGCTCCTCTGTCTGGAACCTGGGACATCTTACCCACTTCACGGGTCTTCTACTCAGTGGCTGGTCCAGCTTGAAGCTTGTGAGCAAATGACAGATGCAACAGTGTGCCCTGGCAGCCAACAGGACCAAGCATGTCCTGGGGTGCATCAAGCACAGCATAGCTAGCTGGTTGAGAGAGGTGATTGTCCCACTCTACACTGCACTGGTGCGGCCCCACCTCAAGTACTGTGTACAGTTTTGTGTGCCTCAACACAAGAAGGACATCAAACTCTTAGAATGTAACCAGAGGAGGGAGACAAAGATGGTGAAAGGTCTCAAGTGCAAGACTTATGAGGAGCAGCTGAGGTCACTTGGTTTGTTTAGCTTGGAGATGAGAAGGCTGAGGAGTGACCTCATCACGGTCTGCAACTTCCTGAAGTGGGGCAGCAGAGGGGGAAGTGCTGATCTCCTCTCTCTGGTGACCAGTGATAGGACTCATGGAAATGGTATGAAGCTGTGTCGGGAAGTTCAGACTGAACATTAAGAAAAGTTTCTTCACTGAGAGGGTGGTCAGTCACTGGAACAGGCTCCCCCAGGGAAGTGGTCACAGCACCAAGCCTGTCACAGTTCAAGGAGTATCTGGACTTAGTCACATGGTTTAGTTTTAGGTCATCCTGTGAGGAGCAGGGAGTTGGACTCAATGATCCTTATGGGTCTCTTCCAACTCAAGATACTCTATGATCCTGTGCACACCCCCAAGCATACCTGGTTTCCCCAAGCAGGGACCAGGGTTCTTTATCTGGTAACTTGTCCATCCACATGTACCTCAGATGTTTCCAGGGTGAAAAAGGTAAGTTATTGGCACAAATGCAGCATGAGATGCCTATAGAAGACCACCAAAATATAGTAAGCATCTTACTTCTAACAGAAGAAGATTACTTTAGAAATATTTGGAGCGACATACTCTAGAAGTCTTTACATCTCATAAGAAGGATTTCTCTATATGTGCCATGAGAAGGATTCCTCAAAATCACGCACCCCAGGTGTATGAATGCTAAAAGAGAAGATGAAAAAAATCACACTAATATATTTTAAAATACCATCACATTTCACTTATACTATGCATGAACATCACTGTGTTTTACAACTTAAAGTTCCAATTAACCAAGACCTCCCAGGACCAGAAGTAGTTATTTTTGACAGGTGATATTCCCACATTTCATCACATTACAGTTCTTGTAGGTTGCAAATTAATTAGATTTAAGAGCTGTATCTAGTCTAATGTGATTAATGTCCCTTTTCCCTACAATGCCCATGTAATTTGGAAGGAAATTCCCATCTGGATGTTTGTGGTATAAAGAAGAAACTGTTTTGGGGGGAAGATGAATTTTCTTTTTAACAGAGGCTGTCAAAACCCTGTGCAGCCCCCTAGCTCAGCAAAATTTGTTTGTAAATTAAGTGCACAGAGCATTTTAAACAGAATGATTTTCCTGTTTTATGGGCAATTAATAATGCTTTCTCAAAGACAGAGTACTGAATGCAAGGAATGAAAAGTGTACTTCCTGACTTAAAATATGTTTTTTCATTATAAAATTATCTTATAAAGGAAAATCCAATGGATATCCAATGGATATCCAATGGAATATCCAATATCTAGGCTTTATAATTACTGCATTAATACATGAATTGTAGCCAGATACTCACCAGCTATGGGTACCTATAACAATGTCCACGAATATATGCTAAATTGCATACACTGCTTTTCATTATGACTGAACCTCTGTTTTCCTAATTAAACTCTTCATTGAGTTCCTATATGCATGATGATACAGGGGAAAACCTGGAAACCATGACCTTTTGACAAAGTACATTTAATTTAATGAGTCACTTACAGGTACAATTTTGAGACTAACTTCTGGTCCATACGAGCACAGATCTTGTCATTTATTCACAAAAGTTGTTAGCTTCCCTCTTATGCACTGCTTCTGTGTTCCCCTTAGTCCTCCAGCTGGTAAAAGCAATGGTGGTGCAGTGATTTTATGAGTAAATAGTGAGCAAATCAGACGCTTACTTACGAAACAGTCAAGCAAGGCAGTCTGGATGAGCAGGAACTGCATAGCAAAGCCAACAGTCAGGCAGAGCAGAGCCTGAGTAACACAGGCCAGCAGTGGTCCAACTGTGGTAGTTACTATTTCAGGCCAAACTCACAGTACAGCAACTCTAGTATAGAACTCATTAATTCATTTCTTTAATCCAGCAAAACCAAAAAGATGCAGTTGTTAAACCCACTAGTACATCAGTGAGCTCTGAGCAGAACAGATTTTTTCTAGTATAGCCTGAGACTGTGGCAGATAGCTAATACAGGCTTTTTGCAGTGGCAGTGTCTGGAATTTCAACAAGAGCCAAGCACTCTTTCAATATATAATTTATTTTCATTTTCATGCCAATTAGTAAAAGTTTAAAAATCTTCAAGAGAAATAAATTAAAACATGCACTGGGATCACTTCTAAATTTGGCAAGCTACAAGAAGAGAGTCATCCAATGCAGAAAATTAGCCAAGGCTCTAGCAGTTCAAATCAGACGATCCTCTCCTGAGAATGTTTCCAACACTGCATCATTTGCAATGAGTTTAAAAAGAGACAGCTGGCCTCAAAGCAAATACAGAAACTGCAGTTCTTTGTTTAGCAAAGGCCAGATGCTCCCCCCTGCTTTGCAGCACAAAAGTGACTGTGCAGAGCAAAAGTGGAGCATGGGCTAGAATCTCCTTTCTGTTTGAGTCAGTGGCAGCTCTTGAATGCAAGGATCTCCCCAAGGGGTAACGAGTGCAGGAGAGCCTGGTCCTCTGGCACAATGAACTGATGTGCAGCTGTTCCAGGCTTACCAAAACCTCATCCATAAAACAATGACATGAGGTCCACAGGCTCTCAAGCCACCTAGGTTTAAGCAAAAATACTGCAGCTTTTAGTTTGGGGAGCCTAACTCTGAATTCTACACCTAGGCCTTGTCTGGGCTCTTTTCCTTGGAAATTGAGATATGCTGGCTGTAGGTCAGGCTATGAATGATATGAAGCTGAGGTCAGGCTTTCTGTGCCGGGCCATAGCTCATCCATGGTCTCTACTTGCTTGCCCTCATCCTCACCCCAAACATCATGTAGGCTGTGGTCACTTTGGACTTGTAGATCAGTTATTGGAAATTGAAGAAAACAAGGAACAGCAGATTAACAGAGGACTTTTTCAATCAAAAATCTGTGTTGTAAATTAATCTCAGTCATTGATAAAGTAACTGTGAGTTCCCAATCTTTAAAAACAGCTCCAAATCCTGACCCACTCTCCCACTGCTTCCTATCCCTCTTGCTCACAGCCTGAGGTTCATCATCATTTTAGGCTGAAACAGGGCTTTTCTGCACACTCACCACTGTCAGAATGTGTTATGCCAAAAACAGCTTTCCAGATGGGCCTGATTTAGATGTGCACATAAGATCAAGATACAGCTATTCTGTATCTTGAACAGTCAATATATGTTACAGCTACATAATACCCTCAGCATGATCCAGGTAACCAAACCTGGTCATTCTAGATGGAAATCTTTCTCTTCTTTTTCAGTGAAGAGCCAGATACTACCTAGAATTTAGCATGAATTTCTATGATACATATACATTTCTGCTCAACACCAACACCACCTATAGGTTGTCTGAGCTGGTTTTGGCTGAGATAGATTTAATTTTTCTTTATAGTGGCTTGTATGGTGTTATGTTTTAGATTTGTGATGAAAACAGTGTTGAAAACACATGGATGTTTTAGCTATTGTTAAACAGTGCTTACACAACGTCAAAGCCTTTTCTGCTTCTCATGCTGCCCCGCCAGCGAGCAGGCTGGGAGTGCACAAGAATATGGACGGGACACAGCTGACTGCAACTGACCTGAACTGACCAAAGGGATATCCCATATCATATGACATCATGCTCAGTGATAAAAGCTGGGGGAAAGAAAGAAGGAGTGGGGGACATTCAGAGTTATGGTGTTTGTCTTCCCAAGTAACCACTACACATGATGGAGCCCTGCTTTCCTGGAGATGGCAGAACACCTGCCTGCCGATGGGAAGTAGTGAATGAATTCCTTATTTTGCTTTCCTTGTGCATGCAGCTTCTGCTTTGCTTATTAGACTGTCTTTATCTCAGCCCATGAGTTGTCTCAGTTTTCCCCTTCTGACTCACCCCACACTGAGGGAGAGTGAGCAGGCAGCTATGTGGTGCTTAGCTGCCTCCTGAGGTTAACCCACAATGCTGTCCCACCATGAACTCATCTAAGCATGTAGCTGCAAAGTAGCTGAAGTTTTGTGGTGGCTAATATTCTACAGCAAATTATTAATTTCCTGCACACAACAGTGAAAGAGATCAAGGTGTCCTGGTTTCGGCTGGGACAGAGTTAACTCTCTTCTTAGTAGCTGGTACAGTGCTGTGTTTTGGATTTAGTGTGAGAATAATGTTGATAACACTCCGATGTTTTAGTTGTTGCTAAGTAGCGCTTATCTTAAGCCAAGGACTTTTCAGTCTCCCATGCTCTGCCAGCAAGCAGATGTGCAAGAAGCTGGGAGGGAGCATAGCCGGGGCAGCTGACCTGAACTAGCCAAAGGGGTGTTCCATACCATGGAATGTCATGCCCAGTATATAAACGGGGGGGGCTGGCCGGGAGGGGCGGATTGCGGCTCAGGCATCAGTTAGCGGGTAATGAGCAATTGCATTGTGCATCACTGGGTTCTTTTCTTGGGTGTTTTTTTTGTTGTTGTGTTCCTTTTCATTACAATTATTATTATTGTATTATTATTATTCTTAGTTAGTAGTGTATTTTATTTTACTTTAGTTATTAAACTGTTCTTATCTCAACCCACGAGTTTTACTTTTTTCCCCACCTCCCCACCCCACTGGGGGAGAGGGAAGTGGCTGCATGGTGCTTAGCTGCTGGCTGGGGTTAAACCATGACACAAGGTAAGCCAGATTTAGATGTTCAGAAAGTTAATTCCCACAGAAAGGCAATTCCAATGAACCTAGCCACTTACTTTCCCACTGAACAAATAGATGCATTTCTGTGCATCTCATATCAGCTTCCTTCTCTCAGTTAACAGGAGTGACAACAAGTGTATGAAATGTTTTTTTATTAATAAAAGTCTCTTACTGAGAAATTGTGTATCATGAGACCTGGTAATATTTCTAAGTAAGTGATACACTTCAAAGTGAAAGGTAAACAGAAATTGTCCTCCTGCCAGAAGAACATTCATGCAAAAACAAATATACACTGAAAAAAAAGTATATCTTAAGGAAAATATCAGTGTTTTCAGCAGAACTCATTGCATTTTACCCCTGAAGACACTCATTGAGACATTTTTAAATTTCTTTTTTTAATGTGAGGAATAAACTAAGGTAAAATGTTTCAAACTAAATGAAGCTTCTTTTTTTTTACATGAATCTACGGTAGTAAAGTTTTAGACATTATCAGAACTGAAAATATTTTCAGATTTTGTTTTAGTTTTGGAATGAACTGTAATTGGAATTTCAACGGCTTGTATAACCATTGAAGCAAAAAATAGCTCCGTAAGTTTTGTTTTCATTGTAAAGCAGCATATACATGATGACTACCGGCAATCCAGTCTTGTTGCTTCCTTCATACATTTCTCTGTTGTCTTTAAAACAAAGTATTTTAAAATCTTATTTTTTTAATGGAAAATTTTAGGGTTTTAGCTTTCCACTCTAGTTTCCTTCTAACCCTTGTGCAGATGTATATCTTGACTTCTTAGTGAATTTTGAGCTATTGGAGATTTTGCAGCGATGCTATGTTTGTCTATAAAGTAGGAATAGCCTGATTAGCCATCTGTTCCCTTATCAGAGGTAGTTTTAATCTTTTCTGTGGGATTAATACGCTTTCTGTTCTTCGCTATTCCATAGAGAACTATATTAATTTGCCACATAACCTCCTAACCCTTGCAAAATACAGTTTTATATTAATATTACTCTTCAATCACATACTGTGCTTTACAAATGCTTGAATGTTAGTTTCACCTAAAATTCATAGAGCAAATTGAAGAATATTTGGGTGGTTTCTCATTGAGCAAGAAGAAAGCCAGAAGCAACATACAAATTTGAGTACACAAAATTCAAGAGTCAACAGAAGTTAGTAACATAAATATGGTTGGAGAAGGAAGATCAGTGAGGGTTTGATTACATGTAAATTGATTACAGTAAATTCTACTGACAGCACAAAATTCTGAAAATATGTTACAGTATTGTAGAAGGCCTAGTAGTATTTCTACATTTTCTTAAGATTTTGCAAATGTATGAAACTTAATATCTTGGGAAAGCAGTTTCTACACTGAGTCGCTGCCTAAGGTGGAATATTTATGGAAAATATCAGCCCAAACAGTTCAACTGGTTCTCTGAACAAGAGTAAGGAAAAAAGACTTTGTTTTACCATTGTGTTAAAATATCCTGGTGACCTTTTCTTCTAAAGAGATGCCTGCCCAAAATTAGAAGTGCAGAATCTGAAATGTCACAGTGCCTGTGTGAGAAAGGTGTGCTTTCTGTTCTGTCCAGAAATATCTGAATTATTAAGTTTTCTGTATACATGTTCACATTTGGCCTGGTTCTGAGATCAGGGAGCTTTTTCTCTTATCATGTCATTGAATACCTCATAGGAACCACATAGGATGTAAAAATTTTTTTGAAGAACTGCCTGCTTCAAACTGTGAGCAGAATAATAACTGGACCAGAATTATGGAGAGACTGTGAGAAAACATACGGTATTTTATCTTCATCTGAAGATAAGAGGTCTGGAATTTTGGACTGACTGAACAAGGAGATTGGTAATTATTGCCGAGGGAAAAAAATGATGTATGAAGACAGAATCAATTAAAGTTTCATGATAGAAACTGGGAAAAGAAGTAGAGTGATAGGAGCAGCTGGACACTGAGGTTAGGAGATGATTCAGGAAGGGCAATCAGAGGTGGAAAGCAAATGAGAACAAAGAGAGTTGTGTGAAAGAGTCAGCTGGATAACAAAATATGGGGAGAAATTGTTCAGATGTGAAGGAAAAGGAAGGGAACTGAATCTGCTGCGCAGGGAGTGGAACTGCAAATGCCAGGGTATGGGGAGAGCTGAGCATTAAAAAAAAGAATTTTCTAGACCAGGCAATTGAAATTAAATATCTGAGGAGTTGTTACTGGGACAAACTAGAAACCGAGAGTGGCCAAAGGTGAGCACACAGTAACAGAAAACAAAAAGGAGTGGGACCAAAAATTATTGAAAGGGAGAAACAGAAAGAGTTGAAATAGAGGCAGAATAGAAAGAAAAGACTGCATCTACCTGACCATGTTCACCTCTGCAGACTGGAAGTGACCCTCAAATTCCTGACTGAAAAGAATTAGATGTAAATTTGTCATATAGTCTTAATTCACCCCTCCTTCCATACATATCATATGACAGCTATCAAAACGCATAGTTAGACACTATTAGCTTCATTTATTGTACAAAGCAGATCTGTGTTGGGAACAACCAAGTTATGTCATCGAGGAGGCTGTTCCTGCTACAGTCCTACTTCATTTGTTGTAGAATGTGAAATGTGCATGAGGAAGGAATTACAAGGAAAGAAAGGAGCTTATCTTGACAAAAGCCAGTGGATGTTTTGCCAACAGATTGCCCTTAGTTCAGTTCTTGAGCTGGGAATATCACTTAAATCAAGTGTGTCACACATTCACTAGTGCAGTGCTGCTTATTTTCTGGGAACATGTTATACCACTCCCTGGTATCTGAATTGCAAAAATACGGTACATTCACACCTCCAGGTTTAAATCTACAAAGGAAATTTCATGGAGGGAGGAGGCGGAAAGGGGAAAATGCAAAATCCTGAAACATATCTTCACATGCCACCTTTTGGGCACTTAGAACAGGACAGTCTATAATCTGCACATCTGATCTTCATCCATAAAATGAACATACAGAACCTTATCATTTCACAGAATGTCAAGGGTGTCAAATATTTTCACACTTGTAAGCATCAGGTTACAAGGATCATGAATGCCACTAATAAGCTTATGAGGAAGCAAAGAACTCTGTCTTCAGAGAGCACTATGATGTAAGAAAAAACATACCACTCACTAACTAGCAAGAACAGAACAACCCCCCTCCTGCTTATCCTCCCTGTGTACCAGCGAAGAAATGGGCCCTGTAAGAAAAATCATACTTCATCAGGTAACTGTGATATTGCTTCTGAGTTCCTCAGGCAATTTTAATTCTGGAATTTCCTGGCTGTATAATCATCTTTCAATCCTAGTAACATTCTTGGAAAGGAATTACATGTAGTATTTTGCCAAGACTATTAAACTTCTCAAAAATCCTGTTTATTTAAGACATGGTTTCTTAAAAATATTTTTTAAGTAGCTAGGAAATGAAATATGTTGTGTAAGAATAATGAATTGCAATTATTTCTCTCTAGTTTTCCCCAGCTTCCATTCTATGTTTTTTACATTCAGATAGATAGTAAACAACAAGAGAACAAGATAAGTCGTTTAGAAAAATTTGAATATTTATCAAAACTTAATGCATTTCTTTATGAGTTCAATGAGCCTATATGTTAATGAAATCTTCCTTTCAAATTACATCCATAAAGCCAACATTAGATAAGGCCTTCTTATCAAGGGTAAAACGTGATTAAATTGCTGGTTTTACATTTACTAATCTGGAATGATGTT